>NC_090827.1:22470919-22770919 GCF_028021215.1 Eschrichtius robustus | reverse complement strand
GGGTTAGGGTTAGTGTTAGGGTTAGGGCTCGGTTTAGGGTACGGGTTACGATTAGGGTACGTGTTAGGGTTAGGTTAGGCGTTAGGGTTAAGGTACGCTTTCGGGTTAGAGTAGTTATTAAACCTATCCCACTCTCTAGATACCCCTTAGCACTTAAAGGAATGTTATTTGGGGGTCCAGCCATGGTTAAGAGTTTAGGCAATAGGATAAGATAAGGAACACACCCATTATAAAGAAATCACATTAGGATTCTCTTTTTAACCTGTTCCTTAAAACACTAGTGCTTAGGAAATCTATTGGAGGCAGAACCAGTCAAGGGTAGCTTAGTGTTAGGGTTCGGGTTAGGGTTAGGGTTAGGGTACGGCTTAGGGTACGGGTTCGGGTACGGCGTAGGGTATGGGTTAGGGTTAGGGTTAGTGTTAGGGTTAGGGCTCGGTTTAGGGAACGGTTTAGGATTAGGGTACTTGTTAGGGTTAGGGTAGGGATTAGGGTTAGAGTGCGCATTAGGTTTAGTGTAGCAGTTAGGGTTAGGGTACGCGTTAGGGTTAGGGTAGTTATTAAACCTATCCCACTCTCTAGATACCCCTTAGCACGTAAAGGAATATTATTTGGGGGTCCATCCATGGAGAAGAGTTTAGACTCTAGGATAAGATAAGGAACACAGCCATTATAAAGAAATCACATTAGGATTCTCTTTTTAACCTGTACCTTAAAACACTAGTGCTTAGGAAATCTACTGGAGGCAGAAGCAGTCAAGGGTAGCTTACGGTTAGGGTTAGGGTTAGGGTTAGGGTACGGCTTAGGGTACGGGTTCGGGTATGGGTTCGGGTATGGCGTAGGGTATGCGTTAGATTTAGGGTTTGGGTTAGTGTTAGGGTTAGGGCTCGGTTTAGGATACGGGGTAGGATTAGGGTACGTGTTAGGGTGAGGGTAGGGGTTAGGCTTAGGATACGCGTTAGGGTTAGGGTAGTTATTAAACCTATCCAACTCTCTAGATACCCCTTAGCACCTGAAGGAATATTATTTGGGTTCCAGCCATGGAGAAGTGTTTAGACACTAGGATAAGATAAGGAACACACCCATTATAAAGAAATCACATTAGGATTCTCTTTTTAACCTGTACCTTAAAACACTAGTGCTTAGGAAATCTACTGGAGGCAGAAGCAGTCAAGGGTAGCTTACGGTTAGGGTTAGGGTTAGGGTTAGGGTACGGCTTAGGGTACGGGTTCGGGTATGGGTTAGGGTTAGGGGTAGTGCTAGGGTTAGGGCTCGGTTTAGGGAACGGGTTAGTATTAGGGTACTTGTTAGGGTAGGGATTAGGGTTAGAGTACACGTTAGGTTTAGGGTAGGGGTTGAGGTTAGGGTACGCGTTAGGGTTAGGGTAGTTATTAAACCTATCCCACTCTCTAGATACCCCTTAGCACGTAAAGGAATATTATTTGGGGGTCCAGCCATGGAGAAGAGTTTAGACACTAGGGTAAGATAAGGAACACACCCATTATAAAGAAATCACATTAGGATTCTCTTTTTAACCTGTTCCTTAAAACACTAGCGCTTAGGAAATCTATTGGAGGTAGAAGCAGTGAAGGGTAGCTTAGCGTTGGGGTTAGGTTTAGCGTTAGGGTAAGGCTTAGCGTACGGGTTTGGGTAAGGGTTCGGGTACAGCGTAGGGTATGGGTTAGGGTTAGGGTTAGTGTTAGGGTTAGTGCTCGGTTTAGGGTACGGGTTAGGATTAGCATACGTGTTAGGGTTAGGGTAGGGGTGAGGGTTAGGGTACGGATTACGGTTAGGGTAGTTATTAAACCTATCCCACTCTCTAGATACCCCTTAGCACGTAATGGAATATTATTTGGGGGTCCAGCCATGGAGAAGAGTTTAGACATTAGGATAAGATAAGGAACACACCGATTATAAAGAAATCATATTAGGATTCTCTTTTTAACCTGTTCCTTAAAACACTAGTGCTTAGGAAATCTATTGGAGTCCGAAGTAGTCATGGGTAGCTTAGGGTTAGGGTTAGGGTTAGGGTTAGGGTTATGGTATGGCTTAGGGTATGGTTTCGGGTACGGGTTCGGGTACGGCGTAGGGTATGGGCTAGGGTTAGGGTTAGTGTTAGGGTTAGGGCTCGGTTTAGGGAGCGGGTTAGGATTAGGGTACTTGATAGGGTTTGGGTAGGGGTTAGGGTTAGAGTACGCGTTAGGTTTAGGGTAGGGTTTAGAGTTAGGGTACGCGTTAGGGTTAGGGTAGTTATTAAACCTATCCCACTCTCTAGATAGCCCTTAGCACGTAATGGAATATTATTTGGGGGTCCAGGCATGGAGATGAGTTTAGACATTAGGATAAGATAAGGAACACACCCATTATAAAGAAATCACATTAGGATTCTCTTTTTAACCTCTTCCTTAAAACACTAGTGCTTAGGAAATCTATTGCAGGCAGAAGCAGTCATGGGTAGCTTAAGGTTAATGTTAGGGTTAGGATTAGGGTTAGGGTACGGTTTAGGGTACGGTTTCGGGTACGGCCTAGGGTATGGGTTAGATTTAGGGTTTGGGTTATTTTTAGGGTTAGGGCTCGGTATAGGATACGGGTTAGGAGTAGGGTACGTGTTAGGTTTAGGGTAGGGGTTAGGCTTGGGGTACGCGTTAGGGTTAGGGTAGTTATTAAACCTATCACACGCTCTAGATACCCCTTAGCACGTAAAGAAATATTATTTGGGGATCCAGCCATGGAGAAGAGTTTAGACACTAGGATAAAATAGGGAACACACCCATTATAAAGAAATCACATTAGGATTCTCTTTTTAACCTGTTCCTTAACACACTAGTGCTTAGGAAATCTATTGGAGGCAGAAGCAGTGAAGCGTAGCATAGGGTTAGGGTTAGGGTTAGGGTTTGGGTACGGCTTAGGGTATGGGTTTGGGTTAGGGTTAGGGTTAGGGTTAGGGCTCGGTTTAGGGTACGGGTTAGTATTAGGGTAGGTGTTAGGGTTAGGGTAGGTGTTAGGGTTAGGGTACGGATTAGGGTTGGGGTAGTTATTAAACTTATCCCACTCTCTAGATGCCCCGTAGCACGTAAAGGAATATTACTTGGGGGACCAGCCATGGAGAAGAGTTTAGACATTAGGATAAGATAAGGAACACAACCATTATAAAGAAATCACATTAGGATTCTCATTTTAACCTGTTCCTTAACACACTAGTGCTTAGGAAATCTATTGGAGGCAGAAGCAGTGAAGCGTAGCATAGGGTCAGGGTTAGGGTTAGGGTATGGGTACGGCTTAGGTTACGGGTTCGGGTACAGGTTTGGGTACGGCGTAGGGTATGGGTTTGGGTTAGGGTTAGGGTTAGGGTAGGGGATAGGGTTAGGGTACGGATTAGGGTTGGGGTAGTTTTAAACTTATCCCAGTCTCTAGATGCCCCGTAGCTTGTAAAGGAATATTACTTGGGGGACCAGCCATGGAGAAGAGTTTAGACATTAGGATAAGATAAGGAACACAACCATTATAAAGAAATCACATTAGGATTCTCTTTTTAACCTGTTCCTTAAAACACTATTGCTTAGGAAATCTATTGGAAGCAGAAGCTGTCAAGGGTAGCTTAGGGTTAGGGTTATGGTTAGGGTTAGGGTTAGGGTACGGCTAAGGGTACAGGTTCGGGTACGGCGTAGGGTGTGGTTTAGGGTTAGGGTTAGGGTTAGTGTTAGGGTTAGGGCTCGGTTTAGGATACGGGTTAGGATTAGGGTACTTGTTAGTGTTAGGGTAGGGGTTAGGGTTAGGTTACGCGTTAGGGTTAGGGTAGGGGTTAGTGTTAGGTTACGCGTTAGGGTTAGGGTAGTTATTAAACGTATCCCATTCTCTAGATACCCCGTAGCAAGTAAAGGAATATTATTTGGGGGTCCAGCCATGGAGAAGAATTTGGACACTAGGATAAGATAAGGAACACACCCATAATAAAGAAATCACATTAGGATTCTCTTTTTAACCTGTTCCTTAAAACACTAGTGCTTAGGAAATCTATTGGAGGCAGAACCAGTCAAGGGTAGCTTAGTGTTAGGGTTCGGGTTAGGGTTAGGTTTAGGGTACGGCTTAGGGTACGGGTTCGGGTACGGGTTCGGGTACGGCGTAGGGTATGGGTTAGGGTTAGGGGTAGTGTTAGGGTTAGGGCTCGGTTTAGGGAACGGGTTAGGATTAGGGTACTTGTTAGGGTTAGGGTAGGGGTTAGGGTTAGAGTGCGCGTTAGGTTTAGTGTAGGGGTTAGGGTTAGTGTACGCATTAGGGTTAGGGTAGTTATTAATCCTATCCCACTCTCTAGATACCCCTTAGCACGTAAAGGAATATTATGTGGGGGTCCATCCATGGAGAAGAGTTTAGACTCTAGGATAGATAAGGAACACAGCCATTATAAAGAAATCACATTAGGATTCTCTTTTTAACCTGTTCCTTAAAACACTAGAGCTTAGGAAATCTATTGGAGGCAGAAGTAGTCAACGGTATCTTAGGGTTAGTGTTAGGGTTATGGTTAGGGTTAGGGTACGGTTTAGGGTACGGTTTCGGGTAAGTGTTCGGGTACGGCGTAGGGTATGCGTTAGATTTAGGGTTTGGGTTAGTGTTAGGGTTAGGGCTCGGTTTAGGATACGGGGTAGGATTAGGGTACGTGTTGGGGTGAGGGTAGGGGTTAGGCTTAGGATACGCGTTAGGGTTAGGGTAGTTATTAAACCTATCCAACTCTCTAGATACCCCTTAGCACCTAAAGGAATATTATTTGGGGGTCCAGCCATGGAGAAGTGTTTAGACACTAGGATAAGATAAGGAACACACCCATTATAAAGAAATCACATTAGGATTCTCTTTTTAACCTGTACCTTAAAACACTAGTGCTTAGGAAATCTACTGGAGGCAGAAGCAGTCAAGGGTAGCTTACGGTTAGGGTTAGGGTTAGGGTTAGGGTACGGCTTAGGATATGGGTTCGGGTATGGGTTCGGTCATGGCGTAGGGTATGGGTTAGTGTTAGGGGTAGTGCTAGGGTTAGGGCTCGGTGTAGGGAACGGGTTAGTATTAGGGTACTTGTTAGGGTTAGGGTAGGGATTAGGGTTAGAATACACGTTAGGTTTAGGGTAGGGGTTGGGGTTAGGGTACGCGTTAGGGTTAGGATAGTTATTAAGCCTATCCCACTCTCTAGATACCCCTAGCACGTAAAGGAATATTATTTGGGGGTCCAGCCATGGAGAAGAGTTTAGACACTAGGATAAGATAAGGAACACACCCATTATAAAGAAATCACATTAGGATTCTCTTTTTAACCTGTTCCTTAAAACACTAGCGCTTAGGAAATCTATTGGATGTAGAAGTAGTGAAGGGTAGCTTAGCGTTGGGGTTAGGTTTAGCGTTAGGGTAAGGCTTAGGGTACGGGTTTGGGTAAGGGTTCGGGTACAGCGTAGGGTATGGGTTAGGGTTATGGTTAGGGTTAGTGTTAGGGTTAGGGCTCGGTTTAGGGCACGGGTTAGGATTAGCGTACGTGTTAGGGTTAGGGTAGGGGTAAGGGTTAGGGTACGGATTAGGGTTAGGATAGTTATTAAACCTATCCCACTATCTAGATACCCCTTAGCACGTAATGGAATATTATTTGGGGGTCCAGCCATGGAGAACAGTTTAGACATTAGGATAAGATAAGGAACACACCCATTATAAAGAAATCACATTAGGATTCACTTTTTAACCTGTTCCTTAAAACACTAGTGCTTAGGAAATCTATTGGAGGCAGAAGCAGTCAAGGGTAGCTTAGGGTTACTGTTAGGGTTAGGGTTACGGTTAGGGTTAGGGTACGGTTCAGGGTACGGGTTCGGGTACGGCGTAGGGTATGGGTTAGATTTAGGGTTTGGGTTATTTTTAGGGTTAGGGCTCGGTTTAGGATATGGGTTAGGAGTAGGGTACGTGTTAGGGTTTGGGTAGGGGTTAGGGTTAGGGTACGAGTTAGGTTTAGGGTAGTTATTAAACCTATTCCACTCTCTAGATACCCCTTAGCACGTAATGGTATATTATTTGGGGTTCCAGCCATGGAGAAGAGTTTAGACACTAGGATAAGATAAGGAACACACCCATTATAAAGAAATCACATTAGGATTCTCTTTTTAAACTGTTCCTTAAAACATTAGTGCTTAGGAAATCTATCGGAGGCAGAAGCAGTCAAGGGTAGATTAGGGTTAGAGTTAGGGTTAGGGTTAGGGTTAGGGTACGGTTTAGGGTATGGGTTCGGGTACGGGTTCGGGTACGGCGTAGGGTATGGGTTAGGGTTAGGGTTAGTGTTAGGGTTAGTGTTAGTGTTAGGGTATGGTTTAGGGTATGGGTTCGGGTACGGGTTCGGGTACGGCGTAGGGTATGTGTTAGGGTTAGGGTTAGTGTTAGGGTTAGTGTTAGTGTTAGGGCTCGGTTTAGGGTACGGGTTAGGATTAGGGTACGTGTAAGGGTTAGGGTAAGGATTAAGGTTAGGCTACGCGTTAGGGTTAGGGTAGTTATTAAACCGATCCCACTCTCTAGATACCCCATAGCACGTAAAGGAATATTATTTTGGGGTCCAGCCACGGAGAAGAGTTTAGACACTAGGATAAGATAAGGAACACACCCATTATAAAGAAATCACATTAGGTTTCTCTTTATAACCTGTTCCTTAAAACACTAGTGGTTAGGTAATCCATTTGTGGAAGAAGCTGTCAAGGGTAGCTTAGGGTTAGGTTTAGGGTACGGCTTAGGGTGCGGGTTGAGGTACGGTTTCGGGTATGGCGTAGGGTATAGGTTAAGGTTAGGGTTAGGGTTAGTTTTACGGTTAGGGCTCAGTTTTGGGTAGGGGTTAGGATTAGGGTACGTGTTAGGGTTAGGGTAGGGGTTTGGGTTAGGGTAGGCGTCAGGGTTAGGGTAGTTATTAAACCTATCCCACTCTCTAGATACCCCTTAGCACGTAAAGGAATATTATTTGGGGGTCCAGCCATGGAGAAGAGTTTAGACACTAGCATAAGATAAGGAACACACCCATTAGAAAGAAATCACATTAGGATTCTCTTTTTAACCTGTTCCGTAAAACACTAGTGCTTAGGAAATCTATTGGAGGCAGAAGCAGTCAAGTGTAGCTTAGGGTTAGGGTTAGGGTTAGGGTTAGGGTACGGCTTAGGTTATGGGGTCGGGTATGGTTTCAGATACAGCGTAGAGTATGGTTTGGGGTTAGGGTTAGGGTTAGTGTTAGGGTTAGGGCTCGGTTTAAGTTTAGGGTTAGGGTTAGGGTTAGGGTACGGCTTAGGGTATGGGTTCGGGTACGGGTTTGGGTAACACGTAGCGTATGGTTTATTGCTAAGTTTAGGTTTAGTTTTAGGGTTAGGCCTCGGTTTAGGTTATGGGTTAGGATTAGGGTACGTGTTAGGGTTAGGGTAGGGGTTAGGGTTAGTGTACGCATTATGGTTAGGGTAATTATTAAACCTATTCCACTCTCTAGATACCACTTAGCACATAAAGGAATATTATTTGTGATTCAGCCATGGAGAATAGTTTAGACACTAGAATAAGATTAGGAACACACCCATTATAAAGAATTCACATAAGGATTTTCTTTTTAAACTGTTCCTTAAAATACTAGTGCTTAGGAAATCTACTCGAGGCAGAAGCAGTCAAGGGTAGCTTACGGTTAGGGTTAGGATTAGGGTTAGGGTACGGTTTAGGGTACGGGTCGAGGACGGGTTCGGGTACGGCGTAGGGTATGGGTTATGGTTAGTGTTAGGGTTAGTGTTAGGGTTAGGGCTCGGTTTAGGGTTAGGGTTAGGGTTAGGGTTAGGGTTAGGGTACGGATTAGGGTATGGGTTCGGGTACGGGTTCAGGTTCGGCGTAGTGTATGGTTTAGGGCTAGGTTTAGGTTTAGTTTTAGGGTTAGGGCTCGGCTTAGGGTATGGGTTAGAATTAGGGTACGTTTTAGGTTTACGGTTAGGGTTAGGGTTAGGGTACGGGTTCGGGTACGAAGTAGGGTATGGGTTAGGGTTAGGGTTAGTTTACGGGTTAGGGTTCGGTTTAGGGTACGGATTAGGATTAGGGTACATGTTAGGTTTAGGTTAGGGGTTAGGGTACATGTTAGAGTTAGGATATTTATTAAACCTATCCCACTCTCTACATACCACTTAGCACTTAAAGGAATATAATTTGAGGTCCAGCCATGGAGAAGAGTTTAGATACTAGGATAAAATAAGGAACACACCCATTAAAAAGAAATCACATTAGGATTATCTTTTTAACCTATTCCTTAACACACTAGTGCTTAGGAAATCTACTGGAGGCAGAAGCAGTGAAGGGTAGCTTAGGGTTAGGTTTAGGGTACGGCTTAGGGTACGGGTTGAAGTACGCTTTCGGGTACGGCGTAGGGTATAGGTAAAGATTAGGGTTACGGATAGTTTTAGGGTTAGGGCTCGGTTTAGGGTACGGGATAGGATTAGGGTACGTGTTAGGGTTAGGGTAGGGGTTAGGGTTAGGGTAGTTATTAAACCTATCCCACTCTCTAGATACCCCTTAGAACGTTAAGGAATATTATTTGGGGGTTCAGCCATGGAGAAGAATTTAGACGCTAGGATAAGATAATGAACACACCCTTTAAAAAGAAATCACATTAGGATTCTCTATTTAACCTGTTCCTAAAAACACTATTGCTTAGGAAATCTATTGGAGGCAGAAGCAGTCAAGGGTAGCTCACGGTTAGGGATAGGTTTAGGGTTAGGGTTAGGGTACGGTTTAGGGTACGGGTTAGGGTTAGGGTGTTTATTATACCTATCCCAATCTCTAGATACCACTTAGCACGTAAAGGAATATTATTTGGGATCCAGGCATGGAGAAGAGTTTAGACACTAGGATAAGATAAGGAACACACCCATTATTAAGAAATCACATTAGGATTCTCTTTTTAACCTGTTCCTTAAGACACTAGTGCTTTGGGAATCTGTTGCAGGCAGAAGTAGTCAAGGGTGGGTTAGGATTAGTGTTAGGGTTACAGTACGGCTTTGGGTACGGGTCGGGTACGGCGTAGGTTATGGGTTAGGGTTAGGGTTCGGGTTAGTTTTAGGGTTAGGGCTCGGTTTAGGGTACGGGTTAGGATTAGGGTACTGGTTAGGGTTAGGGTAGGGGTTCGGGTTAGGGCAGTTATTAAACCTATCCCACTCTCTGGATATCCCTTAGCATGAAAAGGAATATTATTTGGGGATCCAGCCATGGAGAAGAGTTTAGACACTAGGATAAGATAAGGAACACACCCATTATAAAGAAATCACATTAAGGTTCTCTTTTTAACTTTTTCCTTAAAACACTAGTGCTTAGGAAATCTACTGGAGGCAGAAGCAGTCAAGGGTAGCTTACGGTTAGGGTTAGGGTTAGGATTAGGGTATGGCTTAGGGTTCCGGTTTCAGCTACGGGTTCGGGTACGGCGTAGGGTATGGGTTAGGGTTAGGGTTAGGGTTAGTGTTAGGGTTAGGGCTCGGTTTAGGGTACGGGTTACGATTAGGGTACGTGTTAGGGTTAGGTTAGGCGTTAGGGTTAAGGTACGCTTTCGGGTTAGAGTAGTTATTAAACCTATCCCACTCTCTAGATACCCCTTAGCACTTAAAGGAATGTTATTTGGGGGTCCAGCCATGGTTAAGAGTTTAGGCAATAGGATAAGATAAGGAACACACCCATTATAAAGAAATCACATTAGGATTCTCTTTTTAACCTGTTCCTTAAAACACTAGTGCTTAGGAAATCTATTGGAGGCAGAACCAGTCAAGGGTAGCTTAGTGTTAGGGTTCGGGTTAGGGTTAGGGTTAGGGTACGGCTTAGGGTACGGGTTCGGGTACGGCGTAGGGTATGGGTTAGGGTTAGGGTTAGTGTTAGGGTTAGGGCTCGGTTTAGGGAACGGTTTAGGATTAGGGTACTTGTTAGGGTTAGGGTAGGGATTAGGGTTAGAGTGCGCATTAGGTTTAGTGTAGCAGTTAGGGTTAGGGTACGCGTTAGGGTTAGGGTAGTTATTAAACCTATCCCACTCTCTAGATACCCCTTAGCACGTAAAGGAATATTATTTGGGGGTCCATCCATGGAGAAGAGTTTAGACTCTAGGATAAGATAAGGAACACAGCCATTATAAAGAAATCACATTAGGATTCTCTTTTTAACCTGTACCTTAAAACACTAGTGCTTAGGAAATCTACTGGAGGCAGAAGCAGTCAAGGGTAGCTTACGGTTAGGGTTAGGGTTAGGGTTAGGGTACGGCTTAGGGTACGGGTTCGGGTATGGGTTCGGGTATGGCGTAGGGTATGCGTTAGATTTAGGGTTTGGGTTAGTGTTAGGGTTAGGGCTCGGTTTAGGATACGGGGTAGGATTAGGGTACGTGTTAGGGTGAGGGTAGGGGTTAGGCTTAGGATACGCGTTAGGGTTAGGGTAGTTATTAAACCTATCCAACTCTCTAGATACCCCTTAGCACCTGAAGGAATATTATTTGGGTTCCAGCCATGGAGAAGTGTTTAGACACTAGGATAAGATAAGGAACACACCCATTATAAAGAAATCACATTAGGATTCTCTTTTTAACCTGTACCTTAAAACACTAGTGCTTAGGAAATCTACTGGAGGCAGAAGCAGTCAAGGGTAGCTTACGGTTAGGGTTAGGGTTAGGGTTAGGGTACGGCTTAGGGTACGGGTTCGGGTATGGGTTAGGGTTAGGGGTAGTGCTAGGGTTAGGGCTCGGTTTAGGGAACGGGTTAGTATTAGGGTACTTGTTAGGGTAGGGATTAGGGTTAGAGTACACGTTAGGTTTAGGGTAGGGGTTGAGATTAGGGTACGCGTTAGGGTTAGGGTAGTTATTAAACCTATCCCACTCTCTAGATACCCCTTAGCACGTAAAGGAATATTATTTGGGGGTCCAGCCATGGAGAAGAGTTTAGACACTAGGGTAAGATAAGGAACACACCCATTATAAAGAAATCACATTAGGATTCTCTTTTTAACCTGTTCCTTAAAACACTAGCGCTTAGGAAATCTATTGGAGGTAGAAGCAGTGAAGGGTAGCTTAGCGTTGGGGTTAGGTTTAGCGTTAGGGTAAGGCTTAGCGTACGGGTTTGGGTAAGGGTTCGGGTACAGCGTAGGGTATGGGTTAGGGTTAGGGTTAGTGTTAGGGTTAGTGCTCGGTTTAGGGTACGGGTTAGGATTAGCATACGTGTTAGGGTTAGGGTAGGGGTGAGGGTTAGGGTACGGATTACGGTTAGGGTAGTTATTAAACCTATCCCACTCTCTAGATACCCCTTAGCACGTAATGGAATATTATTTGGGGGTCCAGCCATGGAGAAGAGTTTAGACATTAGGATAAGATAAGGAACACACCGATTATAAAGAAATCATATTAGGATTCTCTTTTTAACCTGTTCCTTAAAACACTAGTGCTTAGGAAATCTATTGGAGTCCGAAGTAGTCATGGGTAGCTTAGGGTTAGGGTTAGGGTTAGGGTTAGGGTTATGGTATGGCTTAGGGTATGGTTTCGGGTACGGGTTCGGGTACGGCGTAGGGTATGGGCTAGGGTTAGGGTTAGTGTTAGGGTTAGGGCTCGGTTTAGGGAGCGGGTTAGGATTAGGGTACTTGATAGGGTTTGGGTAGGGGTTAGGGTTAGAGTACGCGTTAGGTTTAGGGTAGGGTTTAGAGTTAGGGTACGCGTTAGGGTTAGGGTAGTTATTAAACCTATCCCACTCTCTAGATAGCCCTTAGCACGTAATGGAATATTATTTGGGGGTCCAGGCATGGAGATGAGTTTAGACATTAGGATAAGATAAGGAACACACCCATTATAAAGAAATCACATTAGGATTCTCTTTTTAACCTCTTCCTTAAAACACTAGTGCTTAGGAAATCTATTGCAGGCAGAAGCAGTCATGGGTAGCTTAAGGTTAATGTTAGGGTTAGGATTAGGGTTAGGGTACGGTTTAGGGTACGGTTTCGGGTACGGCCTAGGGTATGGGTTACATTTAGGGTTTGGGTTATTTTTAGGGTTAGGGCTCGGTATAGGATACGGGTTAGGAGTAGGGTACGTGTTAGGTTTAGGGTAGGGGTTAGGCTTGGGGTACGCGTTAGGGTTAGGGTAGTTATTAAACCTATCACACGCTCTAGATACCCCTTAGCACGTAAAGAAATATTATTTGGGGATCCAGCCATGGAGAAGAGTTTAGACACTAGGATAAAATAGGGAACACACCCATTATAAAGAAATCACATTAGGATTCTCTTTTTAACCTGTTCCTTAACACACTAGTGCTTAGGAAATCTATTGGAGGCAGAAGCAGTGAAGCGTAGCATAGGGTTAGGGTTAGGGTTAGGGTTTGGGTACGGCTTAGGGTATGGGTTTGGGTTAGGGTTAGGGTTAGGGTTAGGGCTCGGTTTAGGGTACGGGTTAGTATTAGGGTAGGTGTTAGGGTTAGGGTAGGTGTTAGGGTTAGGGTACGGATTAGGGTTGGGGTAGTTATTAAACTTATCCCACTCTCTAGATGCCCCGTAGCACGTAAAGGAATATTACTTGGGGGACCAGCCATGGAGAAGAGTTTAGACATTAGGATAAGATAAGGAACACAACCATTATAAAGAAATCACATTAGGATTCTCATTTTAACCTGTTCCTTAACACACTAGTGCTTAGGAAATCTATTGGAGGCAGAAGCAGTGAAGCGTAGCATAGGGTCAGGGTTAGGGTTAGGGTATGGGTACGGCTTAGGTTACGGGTTCGGGTACAGGTTTGGGTACGGCGTAGGGTATGGGTTTGGGTTAGGGTTAGGGTTAGGGTAGGGGATAGGGTTAGGGTACGGATTAGGGTTGGGGTAGTTTTAAACTTATCCCAGTCTCTAGATGCCCCGTAGCTTGTAAAGGAATATTACTTGGGGGACCAGCCATGGAGAAGAGTTTAGACATTAGGATAAGATAAGGAACACAACCATTATAAAGAAATCACATTAGGATTCTCTTTTTAACCTGTTCCTTAAAACACTATTGCTTAGGAAATCTATTGGAAGCAGAAGCTGTCAAGGGTAGCTTAGGGTTAGGGTTATGGTTAGGGTTAGGGTTAGGGTACGGCTTAGGGTACAGGTTCGGGTACGGCGTAGGGTGTGGTTTAGGGTTAGGGTTAGGGTTAGTGTTAGGGTTAGGGCTCGGTTTAGGATACGGGTTAGGATTAGGGTACTTGTTAGTGTTAGGGTAGGGGTTAGGGTTAGGTTACGCGTTAGGGTTAGGGTAGGGGTTAGTGTTAGGTTACGCGTTAGGGTTAGGGTAGTTATTAAACGTATCCCATTCTCTAGATACCCCGTAGCAAGTAAAGGAATATTATTTGGGGGTCCAGCCATGGAGAAGAATTTGGACACTAGGATAAGATAAGGAACACACCCATAATAAAGAAATCACATTAGGATTCTCTTTTTAACCTGTTCCTTAAAACACTAGTGCTTAGGAAATCTATTGGAGGCAGAACCAGTCAAGGGTAGCTTAGTGTTAGGGTTCGGGTTAGGGTTAGGTTTAGGGTACGGCTTAGGGTACGGGTTCGGGTACGGCGTAGGGTATGGGTTAGGGTTAGGGTTAGTGTTAGGGTTAGGGCTCGGTTTAGGGAACGGGTTAGGATTAGGGTACTTGTTAGGGTTAGGGTAGGGGTTAGGGTTAGAGTGCGCGTTAGGTTTAGTGTAGGGGTTAGGGTTAGTGTACGCATTAGGGTTAGGGTAGTTATTAATCCTATCCCACTCTCTAGATACCCCTTAGCACGTAAAGGAATATTATGTGGGGGTCCATCCATGGAGAAGAGTTTAGACTCTAGGATAGATAAGGAACACAGCCATTATAAAGAAATCACATTAGGATTCTCTTTTTAACCTGTTCCTTAAAACACTAGAGCTTAGGAAATCTATTGGAGGCAGAAGTAGTCAAGGGTATCTTAGGGTTAGTGTTAGGGTTATGGTTAGGGTTAGGGTACGGTTTAGGGTACGGTTTCGGGTAAGTGTTCGGGTACGGCGTAGGGTATGCGTTAGATTTAGGGTTTGGGTTAGTGTTAGGGTTAGGGCTCGGTTTAGGATACGGGGTAGGATTAGGGTACTTGTTAGGGTTAGGGTAGGGATTAGGGTTAGAGTACACGTTAGGTTTAGGTTAGGGGTTGGGGTTAGGGTACGCGTTAGGGTTAGGATAGTTATTAAGCCTATCCCACTCTCTAGATACCCCTTAGCACGTAAAGGAATATTATTTGGGGGTCCAGCCATGGAGAAGAGTTTAGACACTAGGATAAGATAAGGAACACACCCATTATAAAGAAATCACATTAGGATTCTCTTTTTAACCTGTTCCTTAAAACACTAGCGCTTAGGAAATCTATTGGAGGTAGAAGTAGTGAAGGGTAGCTTAGCGTTGGGTTTAGGTTTAGCGTTAGGGTAAGGCTTAGGGTACGGGTTTGGGTAAGGGTTCGGGTACAGCGTAGGGTATGGGTTAGGGTTAGGGTTAGGGTTAGTGTTAGGGTTAGGGCTCGGTTTAGGGCACGGGTTAGGATTAGCGTACGTGTTAGGGTTAGGGTAGGGGTAAGGGTTAGGGTAAGGATTAGGGTTAGGATAGTTATTAAACCTATCCCACTATCTAGATACCCCTTAGCACGTAATGGAATATTATTTGTGGGTCCAGCCATGGAGAACAGTTTAGACATTAGGATAAGATAAGGAACACACCCATTATAAATAAATCACATTAGGATTCACTTTTTAACCTGTTCCTTAAAACACTAGTGCTTAGGAAATCTATTGGAGGCAGAAGCAGTCAAGGGTAGCTTAGGGTTACTGTTAGGGTTAGGGTTAGGGTTAGGGTTAGGGTACGGTTCAGGGTACGGGTTCGGGTACGGCGTAGGGTATGGGTTAGATTTAGGGTTTGGGTTATTTTTAGGGTTAGGGCTCGGTTTAGGATATGGGTTAGGTGTAGGGTACGTGTTAGGGTTAGGGTAGGGGTTAGGCTTAGTGTACGCGTTAGGGTTAGGGTAGTTATTAAACCTATCCCAGTCTCTAGATACCCCTTAGCACGTAAAGGAATATAATTTGGGGGTCCAGCAATGGAGAAGAGTTTAGACACTAGGGTAAAATAAGGAACACACCCATTATAAAGAAATCACATTAGGATTCTCTTTTTAACCTGTTCCTTAAAACTCTAGGGCTTAGAGAGCCTCCCATCAAGCCTCTTAGATAGCCTCAACCACCAGAGGGCAGACAACAGAAGCAAGAAAAACTACAATCCTGCAGCCTGTGGACCAAAAACCACAGTTACAGAAAGATAGAGAAGATGAAAAGGCAGAGGGCTATGTACCAGATGAAGGAACAAGAAAAAACCCCAGAAAAACAACTAAATGAAGTGGAGGTAGGCAACCTTCCAGAAAAAGAATTCAGAATAATGATAGTGAAGATGATCCAGGACCTCGGAATAAGAATGGAGGCAAAGATTGAGAAGATGCAAGAAATGATTAACAAAGACCTAGAAGAATTAAAGAACAAACAAACAGAGATGGCCAATACAATAACTGAAATGAAAACTACACTAGAAGGAATCAATAGCAGAATAACTGAGGCAGAAGAACGGATAAGTGACCTGGAAGACAGAATGGTGGAATTCACTGCTGCGGAACAGACTAAAGAAAAAAGAATGAAAAGAAATGAAGACAGCCTAAGAGACATCTGGGACAACATTAAACGCAACAACATTCGCATTATAGGGGTCCCAGAAGGAGAAGAGAGAGAGAAAGGACCAGAGAAAATATTTGAAGAGATTATAGTCGAAAACTTCCCTAACATGGGAAAGGAAATGGCCACCCAAGTCCAGGAAGCGCAGAGAGTCCCATACAGAATAAACCCAAGGAGAAACACGCCGAGACACATAGTAATCAAAGTGGCAAAAATTAAAGACAAAGAAAAATTATTGAAAGCAGCAAGGGAAAAACGACAAATAACATACAAGGGAACTCCCATAAGGTTAACAGCTGATTTCTCAGCAGAAACTCTGCAAGCCAGAAGGGAGTGGCATGATATACTTAAAGTGATGAAAGGGAAGAACCTACAACCAAGATTACTCTACCCGGCAAGGATCTCATTTAGATTTGATGGAGAAATCAAAAGCTTTACAGACAAGCAAAAGCTACGAGAATTCAGCACCACCAAACCAGCTCTACAACAAATGCTAAAGGAACTTCTCTAAGTGGGAAACACAAGAGAAGAAAAGGACCTACAAAAACAAACCCAAAACAACTAAGAAAATGGTCATAGGAACATACATATCGATAATTACCTTAAACGTGAATGGATTAAATGCCCCAACCAAAAGACATAGACTGGCTGAATGGATACAAAAACAAGACCCATATATATGCTGTCTACAAGAGACCCACTTTAGACCTAGGGACACATACAGACTGAAAGTGAGGGGATGGAAAAAGATATTCCATGCAAATGGAAATCAAAAGAAAGCTGGAGTAGCTATACTCATATCCGATAAAATAGACTTTAAAATAAAGAATGTTACAAGAGACAAGGAAGGACACTACATAATGATCCAGGGATCAATCCAAGAAGAAGATATAACAATTATAAATATATATGCACCCAACATAGGAGCACCTCAATACATAAGGCAACTGCTAACAGCTATAAAAGAGGAAATCGACAGTAACACAATAATAGTGGGGGACTTTAACACTTCACTTACACCAATGGACAGATCATCCAAAATGAAAATAAATAAGGAAACAGAAGCTTTAAATGACACAATAGACCAGATAGATTTAATTGATATATATAGGACATTCCATCCAAAAACAGCAGATTACACGTTCTTCTCAAGTGCGCACGGAACATTCTCCAGGATAGATCACATCTTGGGTCACAAATCAAACCTCAGTAAATTTAAGAAAATTGAAATCATATCAAGCATCTTTTCTGACCACAACGCTATGAGATTAGAAATGAATTACAGGGAAAAAAACGTAAAAAAGACAAACACATGGAGGCTAAACAATACGTTACTAAATAACCAAGAGATCACTGAAGAAATCAAAGAGGAAATAAAAAAATACCTAGAGACAAATGACAATGAAAACACGACGACCCAAAACCTATGGGATGCAGCAAAAGCGGTTCTAAGAGGGAAGTTTATAGCTATACAAGCCTACCTAAAGAAACAAGAAAAATCTCAAGTAAACAATCTAACCTTACACCTAAAGAAACTAGAGAAAGAAGAACAAACAAAACCCAAAGTTACCAGAAGGAAAGAAATCATAAAGATCAGAGCAGAAATAAATGAAATAGAAACAAAGAAAACAATAGCAAAGATCAATAAAACTAAAAGTTGGTTCTTTGAGAAGATAAACAAAATTGATAAGCCATTAGCCAGACTCATCAAGAAAAAGAGGGAGAGGACTCAAATCAATAAAATCAGAAATGAAAAAGGAGAAATTACAACAGACACCGCAGAAATACAAAGCATCCTAAGAGACTACTACAAGCAACTTTATGCCAATAAAATGGACAACCTGGAAGAAATGGACAAATTCTTAGAAAGGTATAACCTTCCAAGACTGAATCAGGAAGAAATAGAAAATATGAACAGACCAATCACAAGTAATGAAATTGAAACTGTGATTAAAAATCTTCCAACAAACAAAAGTCCAGGACCAGATGGCTTCACAGGTGAATTCTATCAAACATTTAGAGAAGAGCTAACACCCATCCTTCTCAAACTCTTCCAAAAAATTGCAGAGGAAGGAACACTCCCAAACTCATTCTATGAGGCCACCATCACCCTGATACCAAAACCAGACAAAGACACTACAAAAAAAGAAAATTACAGACCAATATCACTGATGAATATAGATGCAAAAATCCTCAACAAAATACTAGCAAACAGAATCCAACAACACATTAAAAGGATCATACACCACGATCAAGTGGGATTTATCCCAGGGATGCAAGGATTCTTCAATATACGCAAATCAATCAATGTGATACACCATATTAACAAATTGAAGAATAAAAACCATATGATCATCTCAATAGATGCAGAAAAAGCTTTTGACAAAATTCAACACCCATTTATGATAAAAACTCTCCAGAAAGTGGGCATAGAGGGAACCTACCTCAACATAATAAAGGCCATATATGACAAACCCACAGCAAACATCATTCTCAATGGTGAAAAACTGAAAGCATTTCCTCTAAGATCAGGAACGAGACAAGGATGTCCACTCTCACCACTATTATTCAACATAGTTCTGGAAGTCCTAGCCACGGCAATCAGAGAAGAAAAAGAAATAAAAGGAATACAAATTGGAAAAGAAGAAGTAAAACTGTCACTGTTTGCGGATGACATGATACTATACATAGAGAATCCTAAAACTGCCACCAGAAAACTGCTAGAGCTAATTAATGACTATGGTAAAGTTGCAGGATACAAAATTAATGCACAGAAATCTCTTGCATTCCTATACACTAATGATGAAAAATCTGAAAGAGAAATTATGGAAACACTCCCATTTACCATTGCAACAAAAAGAATAAAATACTTAGGAATAAACCTACCTAGGGGGACAAAAGACCTGTATGCAGAAAACTATAAGACACTGATGAAAGAAATTAAAGATGATACCAACAGATGGAGAGATATACCATGTTCTTGGATTGGAAGAATCAACATTGTGAAAATGAGTATACTACCCAAAGCAATCTACAGATTCAATGCAATCCCTATCAAATTACCAATGGCATTTTTTACGGAGCTAGAACAAATCATCTTAAAATTTGTATGGAGACACAAAAGACCCCGAATAGCCAAAGCAGTCTTGAGGCAAAAAAATGGAGCTGGAGGAATCAGACTCCCTGACTTCAGACTCTACTACAAAGCTACAGTAATCAAGACAATATGGTACTGGCACAAAAACAGAAACATAGATCAATGGAACAAGATAGAAAGCCCAGAGATTAACCCACGCACCTATGGTCAACTAATCTATGACAAAGGAGGCAAAGATATACAATGGAGAAAAGACAGTCTCTTCAATAAGTGGTGCTGGGAAAACTGGACAGCTACATGTAAAAGAATGAAATTAGAATACTCCCTAACACCATACACAAAAATAAACTCAAAATGGATTAGAGACCTAAATATAAGACTGGACACTATAAAACTCTTAGAGGAAAACATAGGAAGAACACTCTTTGACATAAATCACAGCAAGATCTTTTTTGATCCACCTCCTAGAGTAATGGAAATAAAAACAAAAATAAACAAGTGGGACCTAATGAAACTTCAAAGCTTTTGCACAGCAAAGGAAACCATAAACAAGACGAAAAGACAACCCTCAGAATGGGAGAAAATATTTGCAAATGAATCAACGGACAAAGGATTAATCTCCAAAATATATAAACAGCTCATTCAGCTCAATATCAAAGAAACAAACACCCCAATCCAAAAATGGGCAGAAGACCTAAATAGACATTTCTCCAAAGAAGACATACAGACGGCCACGAAGCACATGAAAAGATGCTCAACATCACTAATTATTAGAGAAATGCAAATCAAAACTACAATGAGGTATCACCTCACTCCTGTTAGAATGGGCATCATCAGAAAATCTACAAACAACAAATGCTGGAGAGGGTGTGGAGAAAAGGGAACCCTCCTGCACTGTTGGTGGGAATGTAAATTGATAAAGCCACTATGGAGAACAATATGGAGGTTCCTTAAAAAACTAAAAATAGAATTACCATATGACCCAGCAATCCCACTACTGGGCATATACCCAGAGAAAACCATAATTCAAAAAGACACATGCACCCGAATGTTCATTGCAGCACTATTTACAATAGCCAGGTCATGGAAGCAACCTAAATGCCCATCAGCAGACGAATGGATAAAGAAGATGTGGTACATATATACAATGGAATATTACTCAGCCATAAAAAGGAACGAAATTGAGTCATTTGTTGAGACGTGGATGGATTTAGAGACTGTCATACAGAGTGAAGTAAGTCAGAAAGAGAAAAACAAATATCGTATATTAATGCATGTATGTGGAACCTAGAAAAATGGTACAGATGAGCCAGTTTGCAGGGCAGAAGTTGAGACACAGATGTAGAGAATGGACATATGGACACCAAGGGGGAAAACTGCGGTGAGGTGGGGATGGTGGTGTGCTGAATTGGGCGATTGGGATTGACATGTATATACACTGATGTGTATAAAATTGATGCCTAATAAGAACCTGCAGTATAAAAAAAAAAACAAACAAAACAACTAATACTAAACTTTCATTGGGTTATTTGTATGGAAATATGTTAATATAAATGTTTCAGACATTACATGAAATTTCTAAAAATCTTATATTTGTATTTGTATGGAAATATGTATGGAAATATGTTAATATAAATGTTTCAGACATTACATGAAATTTCTAAAAATCTTATATGTTCTGGTATAATGTTATAAGTCATAATCCTAGTTATTACTTTAAAATGTATATCTCAGAAATAACTAATTTTCTTGTCAACTGCATTATTATGAACTTTCATCAAATCTTTAACCGTGGTCATTTTTAAGTCTTTTGTCATTTACAGACAGTTCTGGGTGTACTCTGATGATTTTGCAAATATGTTCCTATAAAAGGGTTTCATCTTCAAGAAATTCATGGAAAAGACTCTGACAAGTACAGGTTTCTGGTAACTGACTGTACTGCTGAACTGAATGAATAAGCATTTTCAGAACTCTAATGAAAAACTGATGAACTCATAAAAGTGCTAACAAAAGATCAAGATGAAAAAGAAAATTAATTACATGGGACTGAGTGAACTGAGGAGGATGAGTATAATTTTTGTGACTTTCTGACTGAATTTAAAAAAAAAAAAAAATCCCACAAGGACTCAGAGGCAAAGAATATACAAATCAATTTTCACTGCAAAGTAAAGGAGCTGTTACAGTGGAGGATTACTGGACTGAATGTCAATATTATGACATAGTATGAGTGTGTTTCATGTTTGGTAATTGCAATCATTGTTGCTTTTGTTGTGGTCATCCATGTACAATGCTTGGTGTCAGTCTATTTATCTCTTGTAAAAATAAAATACAGTGTGTGTGTGTGAAAAATAAAATAAATAAATAAATAAATAAATAAAAAAAAAAAAGATGATCCAATCTCACAAAAAGAATGGAGGCACGGATTGAGAAGATACAAGAAATGTTCAACAAAGACCTAGCAGAACTAAAGAACAAACAGAGATGAACAATACAATAACTGAAATGGAAAACACACTAGAGGGAATCAATAGCAGAATAACTGAGGCAGAAGAAAGGATACGTGAGCTGGAAGACAGAATGGTGGAAATCACTGTCACAGAGCCGAATAAAGAAAAAAGAATGAAAAGAAATAAGGACAGTCTCAGAGACATCTGGGACAACATTAAACACACTAACATTTGAATTATAGGGGTGCCAGAAGAAGAAGAAAAAGAGAAAGGGCATAAGAAAATATTTGAAGAGATTATAGCTGAAAACTTCCTTAACATGGGAAAGGAAATAGTCACCCAAGTCCAGGAAGCGCAGAGAGTCCCATACAGGATAAACCCAAGGAGGAACACTCCAAGACACATATTAATCAAACTAACAAAAATTAAATACAAATTAAAAGCAACAAGGAAAAAGCAACAGACAACATACAAGGGAATACCCATAAGGTTATTAGCTGATTTTTCATCAGAAACTCTTCAGGCCAGAAGGGAATGGCAGGACATATTTAAAGTGATGAAAGGGAAAAACCTACAACCAAGATTACACTACACAGCAAGGATCTCATTCAGATTTGATGGAGAAATCAAAAGCTTTACAGACAAGCAAAAGCTAAGAGAATTCAGCACCAACAAACCAGCTTTACAACAAATGCTAAAGGAACTTCTCTAGGCAGGGGAAAATAAAAGAGGCCACAACTAGAAACAAGAAAATCACAATTGGGAAAGCTCAATGATAAGGGCAAACATACACTAAAAGCAGGAAATAATCCATACACAAATATGATAACAAAATCAGCAACTGTGAAGAGAGTACAAATGTAGGAAATGGGAATTGCATTTGAAATTATGAGATCAGCAACTTAAAACAAACTTGTATATGTATAGACTGCTTTATCAAAACCTCATGGGAAATGCAAACCAAAAACTACAATAGATATACACACAAAAAAGAAAAAGCAACCCAAACACAACACTAAAGATGGTCATCAAGCCACAAGAGAAAAGAACAAAAGAGGAAGGGAAGATAAAAGACTTACAGAAACAAACCCAAAGCAATTAACAAAGCGGCAATAGGAACATACATATCAATCATTACCTTAAATGTAAATGCATTAAACCCTCCAACCAAAAGACATAGACTGCCTGAATGGATACAAAAACAAGACCCGTATATATGCTATCTACAAGAGACCCACTGCAGACCTGGGGGCACATACAGACTGAAAGCAAAGGGACAGAAAAAACTATTGCATGCAAATGGAAATCAACAGAAAGCTGGAGTAGCAATACTCATATCAGACAAAATACACTTTAAAATAAAGACTGTTACAAGAGACAAGGAAGGACACTACATAATGATCAAGGGGAAGATATAACAGTTGTAAAAGTATATGCACCAAACAAAGGAGCACCACAGTATATAAGGCGAATGCCGACAGCCATAAAAGGGGAAATAGACAGTAACACAATAATAGTGGGGGACTTTAACACTCCACTTACACCAATAGACAGATCATCCAGACAGAAAATTAAAAGGAAACACAAGCCTTAAAGGAGACATTAGACCAGATAGACTAAATTGATATTTATAGGACATTCCACTGGAAAGCAGCAAAATACACTTTCTTTTCAAGTGCACATGGAACATTCTCCAGGATAGGTGACATCTTGGGTCACAAATCAAGCCTCGGTAAATTTAAGAAAATTGAGATCATATCAAGCATCTTTTCTGACCACAACACTATGAGATTAGAAATCAATTAAAGAAAAAAAAAAAAAAAAAAAAAAAAAAAAAAAAAACTCTAGGGCTTAGGAAATCTATTGGAGGCAGAAGCAGTCAAGGGTAGCTTAGGGGTAGGTTTAGGGTTAGGGTACGGTTTCAGGTACGGCATAGGGTATGCGTTAGGGTTAGGGTTAGGGTTAGTGTTAGGGTTAGGGCTCGGTTTAGGGTACGGGTTAGGATTAGCGTACGTGTTAGGGTTAGGGTAGGGGTGAGGGTTAGGGTACGGATTAGGGTTAGGGTAGGTATTAAACCTATCCCACTCTCTAGATACCCCTTAGCACGTAATGGAATATTATTTGGGGGTCCAGCCATGGAGAAGAGTTTAGACATTAGGGTAAGATAAGGAACACACCGATTATAAAGAAATCACATTAGGATTCTCTTTTTAACCTGTTCCTTAAAACACTAGTGCTTAGGAAATCTATTGGAGGCAGAAACAGTCCTGGGTAGCTTAGGGTTACTGTTAGGGTTAGGGTTTGGGTTAGGGTTAGGGTTAGGTTTTGGTTTAGGGTATGGGTTCGGGTACGTGATCGGGTATGGCGTAGGGTATGGGTTAGATTTAGGGGTTGGGTTAGTGTTAGGGTTAGGGCTCGTTTAGGATACGGGTTAGGATTAGGTTACGTGTTAGGGTTAGGGTAGGGTTTAGGGTTAGGGTACGCGTTAGGGTTAGGGTAGTTATTAAAACTATCCCACTCTCTAGATACCCCTTAGCAAGTAAAGCAATATTATTTGGGGGTCCAGCCATGGAGAAGAGTTTAGACACTAGGATAAGATAAGGAACACACCCATTATAAAGAAATCACATTAGGATTCTCTTTTAAACCTGTTCCTTAAAACACTAGTGCTTAGGGAATCTATTGGAGGTAGAAGCAGTGAAGGGTAGCTTAGGGTTAGGTTTAGGGTTAGCGTTAGGGCACGGCTTAGGATACGGGTTTGGGTAAGGGTTCGGGTACAGCGTAGGGTATGGGTTAGGGTTAGGGTTAGGGTTAGTGTTAGGGTTAGGGCTCGGTATAGGGTACGGGTTACGATTAGGGTACGAGTTAGGGTTAGGGTAGTTATTAAACCTATCCCACTCTCTAGATAGCCCTTAGCACGTAATGGAATATTATTTGGGGGTCCAGCCATGGAGATGAGTTTAGACATTAGGATAAGATAAGGAACACAACCATTATAAAGAAATCACATTAGGATTCTCTTTTTAACCTCTTCCTTAAAACACTAGTGCTTAGGAAATCTATTGCAGGCAGAAGCAGTCATAGGTAGCTTAAGGTTAATGTTAGGGTTAGGGTTAGGGTTAGGGTACGGTTTAGGGTACGGTTTCGGGTACGGAGTAGGGTATGGGTTAGATTTAGGGTTTGGGTTATTTTTAGGGTTAGGGCTCGGTTTAGGATACAGGTTAGGTGTAAGGTACGTGTTAGGGTTAGGGTAGGGGTTAGGCTTAGGGTACGCGTTAGGGTTAGGGTAGATATTAAACCTATCCCACTCTCTAGATCCCCCTTAGCACGTAAAGGAATATAATTTGGGGGTCCAGTAATGGAGAAGAGTTTAGACACTAGGATAAAATAAGGAACACACCCATTATAAAGAAATCACATTAGGATTCTCTTTTTAACCTGTTCCTTAAAACACTAGTGCTTAGGAAAAGTATTGGAGGCAGAAGCAGTCAAGTGTAGCTTAGGGGTAGGTTTAGGGTTAGTGTACGGTTTCGGGTACGGCGTAGGGTATGCGTTAGGGTTAGGGTTAGTGTTAGTGTTAGGGTTAGGGCTCGGTTTAGGGTACGGGTTAGGATTAGCGTACGTGTTAGTGTTAGGGTAGGGGTAAGGGTTAGGGTACGGATTAGGGTTAGGGTAGTTATTAAACCTATCCCACTCTCTAGATACCCCTTAGCACGTAATGGAATATTGTTTGGGGGTCCAGCCATGGAGAACAGTTTAGACATTAGGATAAGATAAGGAACACACCCATTATAAAAAATCACATTAGGATTCTCTTTTTAACCTGTTCCTCAAAACACTAGTGCTTAGGAAATCTATTGGAGGCAGAAGCAGTCAAGGGTAGCTTAGGGTTACTGTTAGGGTTAGGGTTAGGGTTAGGGTAAGGGTTAGGGTACGGTTTAGGGTACGGGTTCGGATACGGCGTAGGGTATGGGTTAGATTTAGGGTTTGGGTTATTTTTAGGGTTAGGCCTCGGTTTAGGATACGGGTTAGGAGTAGGGTACGTGTTAGGGTTAGGGTAGGGGTTAGGCTTAGGGTACGCGTTAGGGTTAGGGTAGTTATTAAACCTATCCCACTCTCTAGATCCCCCTTAGCACGTAAAGGAATATAATTTGGGGGTCCAGCAATGGAGAAGAGTTTAGACACTAGGATAAGATAAGGAACACACCCGTTATAAAGAAATCACATTAGGATTCTGTTTTTAACCTGTTCCTTAAAACACTAGTGCTTAGGACATCTATTGGAGGCAGAAGCAGTCAAGGGTAGCTTAGGGGTAGGGGTAGGGTTAGGGTTAGGTTTAGGTTTAGGGTTAGGGTATGGCTTAGTTAACGGGTTCGGGTACGGTTTCGTGTACTGCGTAGGGTATGGGTTAGGGTTAGCTTTAGGGTTTGGGTACGGCTTAGGGTACGGGTTCGGGTACAGGTTTGGGTACGGCGTAGGGTATGGGTTTGGGTTAGGGTTAGGGTTAGGGTTAGGGCTCGGTTTAGGGTACAGGTTAGGATTAGCGTACGTGTTAGGGTTAGGGTAGGGGTGAGGGTTAGGGTACGGATTAGGGTTAGGGTAGTTATTAAACCTATCCCACTCTCTAGATACCCCTTAGCGCGTAATGGAATATTACTTGGGGGTCCAGCCATGGAGAAGAGTTTAGACATTAGGATAAGATAAGGAACACACCGATTATAAAGAAATCATTTTAGGATTCTCTTTTTAACCTGTTCCTTAAAACACTAGTGCTTAGGAAATCTATTGGAGGCAGAAGTAGTCATGGGTAGCTTAGGGTTAGGGTTAGGGTTAGGGTTAGGGTTATGGTACGGCTTAGGGTACGGTTTCGGGAACGGGTTCGGGTACGGCGTAGGGTATGGGCTAGGGTTAGGGTTAGTGTTAGGGTTAGGGCTCGGTTTAGGGAGCGGGTTAGGATTAGGGTACTTGATAGGGTTTGGGTAGGGGTTAGGGTTAGGGTACGCGTTAGGTTTAGGGTAGGGTTTAGAGTTAGGGTACGCGTTAGGATTAGGGTAGTTATTAAACCTATCCCAGTCTCTAGATACCCTTAGCACGGAAAGGAATATTATTTGGGGGTCCAGCCATGGAGAAGAGTTTAGACTCTAGGATAAGATATGGAACACAGCCATTATAAAGAAATCACATTAGGATTCTCTTTTTAACCTGTTCCTTAAAACACTAGTGCTTAGGAAATCTATTGGAGGCAGAAGCAGTCATGGGTAGCTTAGGGTTAATGTTAGGTTTAGGGTTAGGGTTAGGGTACGGTTTAGGGTACGGTTTCGGGTACGGCATAGGGTATGGGTTAGATTTAGGGTTTGGGTTATTTTTAGGGTTAGGGCTCGGTTTAGGATACGGGTTAGGAGTAGGGTACGTGTTAGGGTTAGGGTAGGGGTTAGGCTTAGGGTATGCGTTAGGGTTAGGGTAGTTATTAAACCTATCCCACTCTGTAGATCCCCCTTAGCACGTAAAGAAATATAATTTGGGGGTCCAGCAATGGAGAAGAGTTTAGACACTAGGATAAAATAAGGAACACACCCATTATAAAGAAATCACACTAGGATTCTCTTTTTAACCTGTTCCTTAAAACACTAGTGCTTAGGAAATCTATTGGAGGTAGAAGCAGTGAAGGGTAGCTTAGGGTTAGGGTTAGGGTTCGGGTTAGGTTTAGGGTACGGTTTAGGGTACGGTTTCGGGTACGGCGTAGGGTATGGGTTAGATTTACGGTTTGGGTTATTTTTAGGGTTAGGGCTCGGTTTAGGATACGGGTTAGGAGTAGGGTACGTGTTAGGTTTAGGGTAGGGGTTAGGCTTAGGGTACGCGTTAGGGTTAGGGTAGTTATTAAACCTATCCAACTCTCTAGATCCCCCTTAGCATGTAAAAGAATATCATTTGGGGGTCCAGCAATGGAGAAGAGTTTAGACACTAGGATAAAATAAGGAACACACCCATTATAAAGAAATCACATTAGGATTCTCTTTTTAACCTGTTCCTCAAAACACTAGTGCTTAGGAAAACTATTGGAGGCAGAAGGAGTCAAGGGTAGCTTAGGGGTAGGTTTACGGTTAGGGTACGGTTTCGGGTACGGCGTAGGGTATGCATTAGGGTTAGGGTTAGTGTTAGTGTTAGGGTTAGGGCTCGGTTTAGGGTACGGGTTAGGATTAGGGTACGTGTTAGTGTTAGGGTAGGGGTTAGGGTTAGGGTACACGTTAGGGTAAGGGTAGTTATTAAACCTATCCCACGCTCTAGATACCCCTTAGCACGTAAAGAAATATTATTTGGGGATCCAGCCATGGAGAAGAGTTTAGACACTAGGATAAAATAAGGAACACACCCATTATAAAGAAATCACATTAGGATTCTCTTTTTAACCTGTTCCTTAACACACTAGTGCTTAGGAAATCTATTGGAGGCAGAAGCAGTGAAGCGTAGCATAGGGTTAGGGTTAGGGTTAGGGTTTGGGTACGGCTTAGGGTACGGGTTCGGGTACAGGTTTGGGTACGGCTTAGGGTATGGGTTTGGGTTAGGGTTAGGGTTAGGGTTAGGGCTCGGTTTAGTGTACGGGTTAGTATTAGGGTACGTGTTAGGGTTAGGGTAGGTGTTAGGGTTAGGGTACGGATTAGGGTTGGGGTAGATATTAAACTTATCCCACTCTCTAGATGCCCCGTAGCACGTAAAGGAATATTACTTGGGGGACCAGCCATGGAGAAGAGTTTAGACATTAGGATAAGATAAGGAACACAACCATTATAAAGAAATCACATTAGGATTCTCATTTTAACCTGTTCCTTAACACACTAGTGCTTAGGAAATCTATTGGAGGCAGAAGCAGTGAAGCGTAGCATAGGGTCAGGGTTAGGGTTAGGGTATGGGTACGGCTTAGGTTACGGGTTCGGGTACAGGTTTGGGTACGGCGTAGGGTATGGGTTTGGGTTAGGGTTAGGGTTAGGGTAGGGGATAGGGTTAGGGTACGGATTAGGGTTGGGGTAGTTATTAAACTTATCCCAGTCTCTAGATGCCCCGTAGCTTGTAAAGGAATATTACTTGGGGGACCAGCCATGGAGAAGAGTTTAGACATTAGGATAAGATAAGGAACACAACCATTATAAAGAAATCACATTAGGATTCTCTTTTTAACCTGTTCCTTAAAACACTATTGCTTAGGAAATCTATTGGAGGCAGAAGCAGTCAAGGGTAGCTTAGGGTTAGGGTTAGGGTACGGCTTAGCGTACAGGTTCGGGTACGGCGTAGGGTGTCGTTTAGGGTTAGGGTTAGGGTTAGTGTTAGGGTTAGGGCTCGGTTTAGGATACGGGTTAGGATTAGGGTACTTGTTACTGTTAGGGTAGGGGTTAGGGTTAGGTTACGCGTTAGGGTTAGGGTAGGGGTTAGTGTTAGGTTACGCGTTAGGGTTAGGGTAGTTATTAAACGTATCCCATTCTCTAGATACCCCGTAGCAAGTAAAGGAATATTATTTGGGGGTCCAGCCATGGAGAAGAATTTGGACACTAGGATAAGATAAGGAACACACCCATAATAAAGAAATCACATTAGGATTCTCTTTTTAACCTATTCCTTAAAACACTAGTGCTTAGGAAATCTATTGGAGGCAGAACAAGTCAAGGGTAGCTTAGTGTTAGGGTTCGGGTTAGGGTTAGGTTTAGGGTACGGCTTAGGGTACGGGTTCGGGTACGGGTTCGGGTACGGCGTAGGGTATGGGTTAGGGTTAGGGGTAGTGTTAGGGTTAGGGCTCGGTTTAGGGAACGGGTTAGGATTAGGGTACTTGTTAGGGTTAGGGTAGGGGTTAGGGTTAGAGTGCGCGTTAGGTTTAGTGTAGGGGTTAGGGTTAGTGTACGCATTAGGGTTAGGGTAGTTATTAATCCTATCCCACTCTCTAGATACCCCTTAGCACGTAAAGGAATATTATTTGGGGGTCCATCCATGGAGAAGAGTTTAGACTCTAGGATAGATAAGGAACACAGCCATTATAAAGAAATCACATTAGGATTCTCTTTTTAACCTGTTCCTTAAAACACTAGAGCTTAGGAAATCTATTGGAGGCAGAAGTAGTCAACGGTATCTTAGGGTTAGTGTTAGGGTTATGGTTAGGGTTAGGGTACGGTTTAGGGTACGGTTTCGGGTAAGTGTTCGGGTACGGCGTAGGGTATGCGTTAGATTTAGGGTTTGGGTTAGTGTTAGGGTTAGGGCTCGGTTTAGGATACGGGGTAGGATTAGGGTATGTGTTGGGGTGAGGATAGGGGTTAGGCTTAGGATACGCGTTAGGGTTAGGGTAGTTATTAAACCTATCCAACTCTCTAGATACCCCTTAGCACCTAAAGGAATATTATTTGGGGGTCCAGCCATGGAGAAGTGTTTAGACACTAGGATAAGATAAGGAACACACCCATTATAAAGAAATCACATTAGGATTCTCTTTTTAACTTGTACCTTAAAACACTAGTGCTTAGGAAATCTACTGGAGGCAGAAGCAGTCAAGGGTAGCTTACGGTTAGGGTTAGGGTTAGGGTTAGGGTACGGCTTAGGATATGGGTTCGGGTATGGGTTCGGTCATGGCGTAGGGTATGGGTTAGTGTTAGGGGTAGTGCTAGGGTTAGGGCTCGGTGTAGGGAACGGGTTAGTATTAGGGTACTTGTTAGGGTTAGGGTAGGGATTAGGGTTAGAATACACGTTAGGTTTAGGGTAGGGGTTGGGGTTAGGGTACGCGTTAGGGTTAGGATAGTTATTAAGCCTATCCCACTCTCTAGATACCCCTAGCACGTAAAGGAATATTATTTGGGGGTCCAGCCATGGAGAAGAGTTTAGACAGTAGGATAAGATAAGGAACACACCCATTATAAAGAAATCACATTAGGATTCTCTTTTTAACCTGTTCCTTAAAACACTAGCGCTTAGGAAATCTATTGGATGTAGAAGTAGTGAAGGGTAGCTTAGCGTTGGGGTTAGGTTTAGCGTTAGGGTAAGGCTTAGGGTACGGGTTTGGGTAAGGGTTCGGGTACAGCGTAGGGTATGGGTTAGGGTTAGGGTTAGGGTTAGTGTTAGGGTTAGGGCTCGGTTTAGGGCACGGGTTAGGATTAGCGTACGTGTTAGGGTTAGGGTAGGGGTAAGGGTTAGGGTACGGATTAGGGTTAGGATAGTTATTAAACCTATCCCACTATCTAGATACCCCTTAGCACGTAATGGAATATTATTTGGGGGTCCAGCCATGGAGAACAGTTTAGACATTAGGATAAGATAAGGAACACACCCATTATAAAGAAATCACATTAGGATTCACTTTTTAACCTGTTCCTTAAAACACTAGTGCTTAGGAAATCTATTGGAGGCAGAAGCAGTCAAGGGTAGCTTAGGGTTACTGTTAGGGTTAGGGTTAGGGTTAGGGTTAGGGTACGGTTCAGGGTACGGGTTCGGGTACGGCGTAGGGTATGGGTTAGATTTAGGGTTTGGGTTATTTTTAGGGTTAGGGCTCGGTTTAGGATATGGGTTAGGTGTAGGGTACGTGTTAGGGTTAGGGTAGGGGTTAGGGTTAGGGTACGAGTTAGGTTTAGGGTAGTTATTAAACCTATTCCACTCTCTAGATACCCCTTAGCACGTAATGGTATATTATTTGGGGTTCCAGCCATGGAGAAGAGTTTAGACACTAGGATAAGATAAGGAACACACCCATTATAAAGAAATCACATTAGGATTCTCTTTTTAAACTGTTCCTTAAAACATTAGTGCTTAGGAAATCTATTGGAGGCAGAAGCAGTCAAGGGTAGATTAGGGTTAGAGTTAGGGTTAGGGTTAGGGTTAGGGTACGGTTTAGGGTATGGGTTCGGGTACGGGTTCGGGTACGGCGTACGGTATGGGTTAGGGTTAGGGTTAGTGTTAGGGTTAGTGTTAGTGTTAGGGTATGGTTTAGGGTATGGGTTCGGGTACGGGTTCGGGTACGGCGTAGGGTATGTGTTAGGGTTAGGGTTAGTGTTAGGGTTAGTGTTAGTGTTAGGGCTCGGTTTAGGGTACGGGTTAGGATTAGGGTACGTGTAAGGGTTAGGGTACGGATTAAGGTTAGGCTACGCGTTAGGGTTAGGGTAGTTATTAAACCGATCCCACTCTCTAGATACCCCATAGCACGTAAAGGAATATTATTTTGGGGTCCAGCCACGGAGAAGAGTTTAGACACTAGGATAAGATAAGGAACACACCCATTATAAAGAAATCACATTAGGTTTCTCTTTATAACCTGTTCCTTAAAACACTAGTGGTTAGGTAATCCATTTGTGGAAGAAGCTGTCAAGGGTAGCTTAGGGTTAGGTTTAGGGTACGGCTTAGGGTACGGGTTGAGGTACGGTTTCGGGTATGGCGTAGGGTATAGGTTAAGGTTAGGGTTAGGGTTAGTTTTACGGTTAGGGCTCAGTTTTGGGTAGGGGTTAGGATTAGGGTACGTGTTAGGGTTAGGGTAGGGGTTTGGGTTAGGGTAGGCGTCAGGGTTAGGGTAGTTATTAAACCTATCCCACTCTCTAGATACCCCTTAGCACGTAAAGGAATATTATTTGGGGGTCCAGCCATGGAGAAGAGTTTAGACACTAGCATAAGATAAGGAACACACCCATTAGAAAGAAATCACATTAGGATTCTCTTTTTAACCTGTTCCGTAAAACACTAGTGCTTAGGAAATCTATTGGAGGCAGAAGCAGTCAAGTGTAGCTTAGGGTTAGGGTTAGGGTTAGGGTTAGGGTACGGCTTAGGTTATGGGGTCGGGTATGGTTTCAGATACAGCGTAGAGTATGGTTTGGGGTTAGGGTTAGGGTTAGTGTTAGGGTTAGGGCTCGGTTTAAGTTTAGGGTTAGGGTTAGGGTTAGGGTACGGCTTAGGGTATGGGTTCGGGTACGGGTTTGGGTAACACGTAGCGTATGGTTTATTGCTAAGTTTAGGTTTAGTTTTAGGGTTAGGCCTCGGTTTAGGTTATGGGTTAGGATTAGGGTACGTGTTAGGGTTAGGGTAGGGGTTAGGGTTAGTGTACGCATTATGGTTAGGGTAATTATTAAACCTATTCCACTCTCTAGATACCACTTAGCACATAAAGGAATATTATTTGTGATTCAGCCATGGAGAATAGTTTAGACACTAGAATAAGATTAGGAACACACCCATTATAAAGAATTCACATAAGGATTTTCTTTTTAAACTGTTCCTTAAAATACTAGTGCTTAGGAAATCTACTCGAGGCAGAAGCAGTCAAGGGTAGCTTACGGTTAGGGTTAGGATTAGGGTTAGGGTACGGTTTAGGGTACGGGTCGAGGACGGGTTCGGGTACGGCGTAGGGTATGGGTTATGGTTAGTGTTAGGGTTAGTGTTAGGGTTAGGGCTCGGTTTAGGGTTAGGGTTAGGGTTAGGGTTAGGGTACGGATTAGGGTATGGGTTCGGGTACGGGTTCAGGTTCGGCGTAGTGTATGGTTTAGGGCTAGGTTTAGGTTTAGTTTTAGGGTTAGGGCTCGGCTTAGGGTATGGGTTAGAATTAGGGTACGTTTTAGGTTTACGGTTAGGGTTAGGGTTAGGGTACGGGTTCGGGTACGAAGTAGGGTATGGGTTAGGGTTAGGGTTAGTTTACGGGTTAGGGTTCGGTTTAGGGTACGGATTAGGATTAGGGTACATGTTAGGTTTAGGTTAGGGGTTAGGGTACATGTTAGAGTTAGGATATTTATTAAACCTATCCCACTCTCTACATACCACTTAGCACTTAAAGGAATATAATTTGAGGTCCAGCCATGGAGAAGAGTTTAGATACTAGGATAAAATAAGGAACACACCCATTAAAAAGAAATCACATTAGGATTATCTTTTTAACCTATTCCTTAACACACTAGTGCTTAGGAAATCTACTGGAGGCAGAAGCAGTGAAGGGTAGCTTAGGGTTAGGTTTAGGGTACGGCTTAGGGTACGGGTTGAAGTACGCTTTCGGGTACGGCGTAGGGTATAGGTAAAGATTAGGGTTACGGATAGTTTTAGGGTTAGGGCTCGGTTTAGGGTACGGGATAGGATTAGGGTACGTGTTAGGGTTAGGGTAGGGGTTAGGGTTAGGGTAGTTATTAAACCTATCCCACTCTCTAGATACCCCTTAGAACGTTAAGGAATATTATTTGGGGGTTCAGCCATGGAGAAGAATTTAGACGCTAGGATAAGATAATGAACACACCCTTTAAAAAGAAATCACATTAGGATTCTCTATTTAACCTGTTCCTAAAAACACTATTGCTTAGGAAATCTATTGGAGGCAGAAGCAGTCAAGGGTAGCTCACGGTTAGGGATAGGTTTAGGGTTAGGGTTAGGGTACGGTTTAGGGTACGGGTTAGGGTTAGGGTGTTTATTATACCTATCCCAATCTCTAGATACCACTTAGCACGTAAAGGAATATTATTTGGGATCCAGGCATGGAGAAGAGTTTAGACACTAGGATAAGATAAGGAACACACCCATTATTAAGAAATCACATTAGGATTCTCTTTTTAACCTGTTCCTTAAGACACTAGTGCTTTGGGAATCTGTTGCAGGCAGAAGTAGTCAAGGGTGGGTTAGGATTAGTGTTAGGGTTACAGTACGGCTTTGGGTACGGGTCGGGTACGGCGTAGGTTATGGGTTAGGGTTAGGGTTCGGGTTAGTTTTAGGGTTAGGGCTCGGTTTAGGGTACGGGTTAGGATTAGGGTACTGGTTAGGGTTAGGGTAGGGGTTCGGGTTAGGGCAGTTATTAAACCTATCCCACTCTCTGGATATCCCTTAGCATGAAAAGGAATATTATTTGGGGATCCAGCCATGGAGAAGAGTTTAGACACTAGGATAAGATAAGGAACACACCCATTATAAAGAAATCACATTAAGGTTCTCTTTTTAACTTTTTCCTTAAAACACTAGTGCTTAGGAAATCTACTGGAGGCAGAAGCAGTCAAGGGTAGCTTACGGTTAGGGTTAGGGTTAGGATTAGGGTATGGCTTAGGGTTCCGGTTTCAGCTACGGGTTCGTGTACGGCGTAGGGTATGGGTTAGGGTTAGGGTTAGGGTTAGTGTTAGGGTTAGGGCTCGGTTTAGGGTACGGGTTACGATTAGGGTACGTGTTAGGGTTAGGTTAGGCGTTAGGGTTAAGGTACGCTTTCGGGTTAGAGTAGTTATTAAACCTATCCCACTCTCTAGATACCCCTTAGCACTTAAAGGAATGTTATTTGGGGGTCCAGCCATGGTTAAGAGTTTAGGCAATAGGATAAGATAAGGAACACACCCATTATAAAGAAATCACATTAGGATTCTCTTTTTAACCTGTTCCTTAAAACACTAGTGCTTAGGAAATCTATTGGCGGCAGAAGCAGTCAAGGGTAGCTTAGGCTTAGGGTTATGTTTAGGGTTAGGTTTAGGGTACGGCTTAGGGTACGGGTTCGGGTATGGGTTCGGGGACGGCCTCGGGTATGGGTTAGTATTGGGGTTAGTTTTAGCGTTAGGGCTCGTTATAGGGTACGGTTTAGGATTAGGGTACGTGTTAGTGTTAGGGTAGGGTTTAGGGTTAGGGTATGCCTTAGGGTTAGGGTATTTATTAAACCTATCCCAATCTCTAGATACCACTTAGCACGTAAAGGTATATTATTTGGGGTCCCGCCATGGAGAAGAGTTTAGACACTAGGAAAAATAAGGAACACACCCATTATAAAGAAATCACATTAGGATTCTCTTTTTAACCTGTTCCTTAAAACACTAGTGCTTAGGAAAAGTATTGGAGGCAGAAGCAGTCAAGTGTAGCTTAGGGGCAGGTTTAGGGTTAGTGTACGGTTTCGGGTACGGCGTAGGGTATGCGTTAGGGTTAGGGTTAGTGTTAGTGTTAGGGTTAGGGCTCGGTTTAGGGTACGGGTTAGGATTAGCGTACGTGTTAGTGTTAGGGTAGGGGTAAGGGTTAGGGTACGGATTAGGGTTAGGGTAGTTATTAAACCTATCCCACTCTCTAGATACCCCTTAGCACGTAATGGAATATTGTTTGGGGGTCCAGCCATGGAGAACAGTTTAGACATTAGGATAAGATAAGGAACACACCCATTATAAAGAAATCACATTAGGATTCTCTTTTTAACCTGTTCCTCAAAACACTAGTGCTTAGGAAATCTATTGGAGGCAGAAGCAGTCAAGGGTAGCTTAGGGTTACTGTTAGGGTTAGGGTTAGGGTTAGGGTAAGGGTTAGGGTACGGTTTAGGGTACGGGTTCGGATACGGCGTAGGGTATGGGTTAGATTTAGGGTTTGGGTTATTTTTAGGGTTAGGCCTCGGTTTAGGATACGGGTTAGGAGTAGGGTACGTGTTAGGGTTAGGGTAGGGGTTAGGCTTAGGGTACGCGTTAGGGTTAGGGTAGTTATTAAACCTATCCCACTCTCTAGATCCCCCTTAGCACGTAAAGGAATATAATTTGGGGGTCCAGCAATGGAGAAGAGTTTAGACACTAGGATAAGATAAGGAACACACCCGTTATAAAGAAATCACATTAGGATTCTGTTTTTAACCTGTTCCTTAAAACACTAGTGCTTAGGACATCTATTGGAGGCAGAAGCAGTCAAGGGTAGCTTAGGGGTAGGGGTAGGGTTAGGGTTAGGTTTAGGTTTAGGGTTAGGGTATGGCTTAGTTAACGGGTTCGGGTACGGTTTCGTGTACTGCGTAGGGTATGGGTTAGGGTTAGCTTTAGGGTTTGGGTACGGCTTAGGGTACGGGTTCGGGTACAGGTTTGGGTACGGCGTAGGGTATGGGTTTGGGTTAGGGTTAGGGTTAGGGTTAGGGCTCGGTTTAGGGTACAGGTTAGGATTAGCGTACGTGTTAGGGTTAGGGTAGGGGTGAGGGTTAGGGTACGGATTAGGGTTAGGGTAGTTATTAAACCTATCCCACTCTCTAGATACCCCTTAGCGCGTAATGGAATATTACTTGGGGGTCCAGCCATGGAGAAGAGTTTAGACATTAGGATAAGATAAGGAACACACCGATTATAAAGAAATCATTTTAGGATTCTCTTTTTAACCTGTTCCTTAAAACACTAGTGCTTAGGAAATCTATTGGAGGCAGAAGTAGTCATGGGTAGCTTAGGGTTAGGGTTAGGGTTAGGGTTAGGGTTATGGTACGGCTTAGGGTACGGTTTCGGGTACGGGTTCGGGTACGGCGTAGGGTATGGGCTAGGGTTAGGGTTAGTGTTAGGGTTAGGGCTCGGTTTAGGGAGCGGGTTAGGATTAGGGTACTTGATAGGGTTTGGGTAGGGGTTAGGGTTAGGGTACGCGTTAGGTTTAGGGTAGGGTTTAGAGTTAGGGTACGCGTTAGGATTAGGGTAGTTATTAAACCTATCCCAGTCTCTAGATACCCTTAGCACGGAAAGGAATATTATTTGGGGGTCCAGCCATGGAGAAGAGTTTAGACTCTAGGATAAGATATGGAACACAGCCATTATAAAGAAATCACATTAGGATTCTCTTTTTAACCTGTTCCTTAAAACACTAGTGCTTAGGAAATCTATTGGAGGCAGAAGCAGTCATGGGTAGCTTAGGGTTAATGTTAGGTTTAGGGTTAGGGTTAGGGTACGGTTTAGGGTACGGTTTCGGGTACGGCATAGGGTATGGGTTAGATTTAGGGTTTGGGTTATTTTTAGGGTTAGGGCTCGGTTTAGGATACGGGTTAGGAGTAGGGTACGTGTTAGGGTTAGGGTAGGGGTTAGGCTTAGGGTATGCGTTAGGGTTAGGGTAGTTATTAAACCTATCCCACTCTGTAGATCCCCCTTAGCACGTAAAGAAATATAATTTGGGGGTCCAGCAATGGAGAAGAGTTTAGACACTAGGATAAAATAAGGAACACACCCATTATAAAGAAATCACACTAGGATTCTCTTTTTAACCTGTTCCTTAAAACACTAGTGCTTAGGAAATCTATTGGAGGTAGAAGCAGTGAAGGGTAGCTTAGGGTTAGGGTTAGGGTTCGGGTTAGGTTTAGGGTACGGTTTAGGGTACGGTTTCGGGTACAGCGTAGGGTATGGGTTAGATTTATGGTTTGGGTTATTTTTAGGGTTAGGGCTCGGTTTAGGATACGGGTTAGGAGTAGGGTACGTGTTAGGTTTAGGGTAGGGGTTAGGCTTAGGGTACGCGTTAGGGTTAGGGTAGTTATTAAACCTATCCAACTCTCTAGATCCCCCTTAGCATGTAAAAGAATATCATTTGGGGGTCCAGCAATGGAGAAGAGTTTAGACACTAGGATAAAATAAGGAACACACCCATTATAAAGAAATCACATTAGGATTCTCTTTTTAACCTGTTCCTCAAAACACTAGTGCTTAGGAAAACTATTGGAGGCAGAAGGAGTCAAGGGTAGCTTAGGGGTAGGGTTACGGTTAGGGTACGGTTTCGGGTACGGCGTAGGGTATGCATTAGGGTTAGGGTTAGTGTTAGTGTTAGGGTTAGGGCTCGGTTTAGGGTACGGGTTAGGATTAGGGTACGTGTTAGTGTTAGGGTAGGGGTTAGGGTTAGGGTACACGTTAGGGTAAGGTTAGTTATTAAACCTATCCCACGCTCTAGATACCCCTTAGCACGTAAAGAAATATTATTTGGGGATCCAGCCATGGAGAAGAGTTTAGACACTAGGATAAAATAAGGAACACACCCATTATAAAGAAATCACATTAGGATTCTCTTTTTAACCTGTTCCTTAACACACTAGTGCTTAGGAAATCTATTGGAGGCAGAAGCAGCGAAGCGTAGCATAGGGTTAGGGTTAGGGTTAGGGTTTGGGTACGGCTTAGGGTACGGGTTCGGGTACAGGTTTGGGTACGGCTTAGGGTATGGGTTTGGGTTAGGGTTAGGGTTAGGGTTAGGGCTCGGTTTAGTGTACGGGTTAGTATTAGGGTACGTGTTAGGGTTAGGGTAGGTGTTAGGGTTAGGGTACGGATTAGGGTTGGGGTAGATATTAAACTTATCCCACTCTCTAGATGCCCCGTAGCACGTAAAGGAATATTACTTGGGGGACCAGCCATGGAGAAGAGTTTAGACATTAGGATAAGATAAGGAACACAACCATTATAAAGAAATCACATTAGGATTCTCATTTTAACCTGTTCCTTAACACACTAGTGCTTAGGAAATCTATTGGAGGCAGAAGCAGTGAAGCGTAGCATAGGGTCAGGGTTAGGGTTAGGGTATGGGTACGGCTTAGGTTACGGGTTCGGGTACAGGTTTGGGTACGGCGTAGGGTATGGGTTTGGGTTAGGGTTAGGGTTAGGGTAGGGGATAGGGTTAGGGTACGGATTAGGGTTGGGGTAGTTATTAAACTTATCCCAGTCTCTAGATGCCCCGTAGCTTGTAAAGGAATATTACTTGGGGGACCAGCCATGGAGAAGAGTTTAGACATTAGGATAAGATAAGGAACACAACCATTATAAAGAAATCACATTAGGATTCTCTTTTTAACCTGTTCCTTAAAACACTATTGCTTAGGAAATCTATTGGAGGCAGAAGCAGTCAAGGGTAGCTTAGGGTTAGGGTTATGGTTAGGGTTAGGGTACGGCTTAGCGTACAGGTTCGGGTACAGCGTAGGGTGTCGTTTAGGGTTAGGGTTAGGGTTAGTGTTAGGGTTAGGGCTCGGTTTAGGATACGGGTTAGGATTAGGGTACTTGTTAGTGTTAGGGTAGGGGTTAGGGTTAGGTTACGCGTTAGGGTTAGGGTAGGGGTTAGTGTTAGGTTACGCGTTAGGGTTAGGGTAGTTATTAAACGTATCCCATTCTCTAGATACCCCGTAGCAAGTAAAGGAATATTATTTGGGGGTCCAGCCATGGAGAAGAATTTGGACACTAGGATAAGATAAGGAACACACCCATAATAAAGAAATCACATTAGGATTCTCTTTTTAACCTATTCCTTAAAACACTAGTGCTTAGGAAATCTATTGGAGGCAGAACAAGTCAAGGGTAGCTTAGTGTTAGGGTTCGGGTTAGGGTTAGGTTTAGGGTACGGCTTAGGGTACGGGTTCGGGTACGGGTTCGGGTACGGCGTAGGGTATGGGTTAGGGTTAGGGGTAGTGTTAGGGTTAGGGCTCGGTTTAGGGAACGGGTTAGGATTAGGGTACTTGTTAGGGTTAGGGTAGGGGTTAGGGTTAGAGTGCGCGTTAGGTTTAGTGTAGGGGTTAGGGTTAGTGTACGCATTAGGGTTAGGGTAGTTATTAATCCTATCCCACTCTCTAGATACCCCTTAGCACGTAAAGGAATATTATTTGGGGGTCCATCCATGGAGAAGAGTTTAGACTCTAGGATAGATAAGGAACACAGCCATTATAAAGAAATCACATTAGGATTCTCTTTTTAACCTGTTCCTTAAAACACTAGAGCTTAGGAAATCTATTGGAGGCAGAAGTAGTCAACGGTATCTTAGGGTTAGTGTTAGGGTTATGGTTAGGGTTAGGGTACGGTTTAGGGTACGGTTTCGGGTAAGTGTTCGGGTACGGCGTAGGGTATGCGTTAGATTTAGGGTTTGGGTTAGTGTTAGGGTTAGGGCTCGGTTTAGGATACGGGGTAGGATTAGGGTATGTGTTGGGGTGAGGGTAGGGGTTAGGCTTAGGATACGCGTTAGGGTTAGGGTAGTTATTAAACCTATCCAACTCTCTAGATACCCCTTAGCACCTAAAGGAATATTATTTGGGGGTCCAGCCATGGAGAAGTGTTTAGACACTAGGATAAGATAAGGAACACACCCATTATAAAGAAATCACATTAGGATTCTCTTTTTAACTTGTACCTTAAAACACTAGTGCTTAGGAAATCTACTGGAGGCAGAAGCAGTCAAGGGTAGCTTACGGTTAGGGTTAGGGTTAGGGTTAGGGTACGGCTTAGGATATGGGTTCGGGTATGGGTTCGGTCATGGCGTAGGGTATGGGTTAGTGTTAGGGGTAGTGCTAGGGTTAGGGCTCGGTGTAGGGAACGGGTTAGTATTAGGGTACTTGTTAGGGTTAGGGTAGGGATTAGGGTTAGAATACACGTTAGGTTTAGGGTAGGGGTTGGGGTTAGGGTACGCGTTAGGGTTAGGATAGTTATTAAGCCTATCCCACTCTCTAGATACCCCTAGCACGTAAAGGAATATTATTTGGGGGTCCAGCCATGGAGAAGAGTTTAGACAGTAGGATAAGATAAGGAACACACCCATTATAAAGAAATCACATTAGGATTCTCTTTTTAACCTGTTCCTTAAAACACTAGCGCTTAGGAAATCTATTGGATGTAGAAGTAGTGAAGGGTAGCTTAGCGTTGGGGTTAGGTTTAGCGTTAGGGTAAGGCTTAGGGTACGGGTTTGGGTAAGGGTTCGGGTACAGCGTAGGGTATGGGTTAGGGTTAGGGTTAGGGTTAGTGTTAGGGTTAGGGCTCGGTTTAGGGCACGGGTTAGGATTAGCGTACGTGTTAGGGTTAGGGTAGGGGTAAGGGTTAGGGTACGGATTAGGGTTAGGATAGTTATTAAACCTATCCCACTATCTAGATACCCCTTAGCACGTAATGGAATATTATTTGGGGGTCCAGCCATGGAGAACAGTTTAGACATTAGGATAAGATAAGGAACACACCCATTATAAAGAAATCACATTAGGATTCACTTTTTAACCTGTTCCTTAAAACACTAGTGCTTAGGAAATCTATTGGAGGCAGAAGCAGTCAAGGGTAGCTTAGGGTTACTGTTAGGGTTAGGGTTAGGGTTAGGGTTAGGGTACGGTTCAGGGTACGGGTTCGGGTACGGCGTAGGGTATGGGTTAGATTTAGGGTTTGGGTTATTTTTAGGGTTAGGGCTCGGTTTAGGATATGGGTTAGGTGTAGGGTACGTGTTAGGGTTAGGGTAGGGGTTAGGGTTAGGGTACGAGTTAGGTTTAGGGTAGTTATTAAACCTATTCCACTCTCTAGATACCCCTTAGCACGTAATGGTATATTATTTGGGGTTCCAGCCATGGAGAAGAGTTTAGACACTAGGATAAGATAAGGAACACACCCATTATAAAGAAATCACATTAGGATTCTCTTTTTAAACTGTTCCTTAAAACATTAGTGCTTAGGAAATCTATTGGAGGCAGAAGCAGTCAAGGGTAGATTAGGGTTAGAGTTAGGGTTAGGGTTAGGGTTAGGGTACGGTTTAGGGTATGGGTTCGGGTACGGGTTCGGGTACGGCGTAGGGTATGGGTTAGGGTTAGGGTTAGTGTTAGGGTTAGTGTTAGTGTTAGGGTATGGTTTAGGGTATGGGTTCGGGTACGGGTTCGGGTACGGCGTAGGGTATGTGTTAGGGTTAGGGTTAGTGTTAGGGTTAGTGTTAGTGTTAGGGCTCGGTTTAGGGTACGGGTTAGGATTAGGGTACGTGTAAGGGTTAGGGTACGGATTAAGGTTAGGCTACGCGTTAGGGTTAGGGTAGTTATTAAACCGATCCCACTCTCTAGATACCCCATAGCACGTAAAGGAATATTATTTTGGGGTCCAGCCACGGAGAAGAGTTTAGACACTAGGATAAGATAAGGAACACACCCATTATAAAGAAATCACATTAGGTTTCTCTTTATAACCTGTTCCTTAAAACACTAGTGGTTAGGTAATCCATTTGTGGAAGAAGCTGTCAAGGGTAGCTTAGGGTTAGGTTTAGGGTACGGCTTAGGGTACGGGTTGAGGTACGGTTTCGGGTATGGCGTAGGGTATAGGTTAAGGTTAGGGTTAGGGTTAGTTTTACGGTTAGGGCTCAGTTTTGGGTAGGGGTTAGGATTAGGGTACGTGTTAGGGTTAGGGTAGGGGTTTGGGTTAGGGTAGGCGTCAGGGTTAGGGTAGTTATTAAACCTATCCCACTCTCTAGATACCCCTTAGCACGTAAAGGAATATTATTTGGGGGTCCAGCCATGGAGAAGAGTTTAGACACTAGCATAAGATAAGGAACACACCCATTAGAAAGAAATCACATTAGGATTCTCTTTTTAACCTGTTCCGTAAAACACTAGTGCTTAGGAAATCTATTGGAGGCAGAAGCAGTCAAGTGTAGCTTAGGGTTAGGGTTAGGGTTAGGGTTAGGGTACGGCTTAGGTTATGGGGTCGGGTATGGTTTCAGATACAGCGTAGAGTATGGTTTGGGGTTAGGGTTAGGGTTAGTGTTAGGGTTAGGGCTCGGTTTAAGTTTAGGGTTAGGGTTAGGGTTAGGGTACGGCTTAGGGTATGGGTTCGGGTACGGGTTTGGGTAACACGTAGCGTATGGTTTATTGCTAAGTTTAGGTTTAGTTTTAGGGTTAGGCCTCGGTTTAGGTTATGGGTTAGGATTAGGGTACGTGTTAGGGTTAGGGTAGGGGTTAGGGTTAGTGTACGCATTATGGTTAGGGTAATTATTAAACCTATTCCACTCTCTAGATACCACTTAGCACATAAAGGAATATTATTTGTGATTCAGCCATGGAGAATAGTTTAGACACTAGAATAAGATTAGGAACACACCCATTATAAAGAATTCACATAAGGATTTTCTTTTTAAACTGTTCCTTAAAATACTAGTGCTTAGGAAATCTACTCGAGGCAGAAGCAGTCAAGGGTAGCTTACGGTTAGGGTTAGGATTAGGGTTAGGGTACGGTTTAGGGTACGGGTCGAGGACGGGTTCGGGTACGGCGTAGGGTATGGGTTATGGTTAGTGTTAGGGTTAGTGTTAGGGTTAGGGCTCGGTTTAGGGTTAGGGTTAGGGTTAGGGTTAGGGTACGGATTAGGGTATGGGTTCGGGTACGGGTTCAGGTTCGGCGTAGTGTATGGTTTAGGGCTAGGTTTAGGTTTAGTTTTAGGGTTAGGGCTCGGCTTAGGGTATGGGTTAGAATTAGGGTACGTTTTAGGTTTACGGTTAGGGTTAGGGTTAGGGTACGGGTTCGGGTACGAAGTAGGGTATGGGTTAGGGTTAGGGTTAGTTTACGGGTTAGGGTTCGGTTTAGGGTACGGATTAGGATTAGGGTACATGTTAGGTTTAGGTTAGGGGTTAGGGTACATGTTAGAGTTAGGATATTTATTAAACCTATCCCACTCTCTACATACCACTTAGCACTTAAAGGAATATAATTTGAGGTCCAGCCATGGAGAAGAGTTTAGATACTAGGATAAAATAAGGAACACACCCATTAAAAAGAAATCACATTAGGATTATCTTTTTAACCTATTCCTTAACACACTAGTGCTTAGGAAATCTACTGGAGGCAGAAGCAGTGAAGGGTAGCTTAGGGTTAGGTTTAGGGTACGGCTTAGGGTACGGGTTGAAGTACGCTTTCGGGTACGGCGTAGGGTATAGGTAAAGATTAGGGTTACGGATAGTTTTAGGGTTAGGGCTCGGTTTAGGGTACGGGATAGGATTAGGGTACGTGTTAGGGTTAGGGTAGGGGTTAGGGTTAGGGTAGTTATTAAACCTATCCCACTCTCTAGATACCCCTTAGAACGTTAAGGAATATTATTTGGGGGTTCAGCCATGGAGAAGAATTTAGACGCTAGGATAAGATAATGAACACACCCTTTAAAAAGAAATCACATTAGGATTCTCTATTTAACCTGTTCCTAAAAACACTATTGCTTAGGAAATCTATTGGAGGCAGAAGCAGTCAAGGGTAGCTCACGGTTAGGGATAGGTTTAGGGTTAGGGTTAGGGTACGGTTTAGGGTACGGGTTAGGGTTAGGGTGTTTATTATACCTATCCCAATCTCTAGATACCACTTAGCACGTAAAGGAATATTATTTGGGATCCAGGCATGGAGAAGAGTTTAGACACTAGGATAAGATAAGGAACACACCCATTATTAAGAAATCACATTAGGATTCTCTTTTTAACCTGTTCCTTAAGACACTAGTGCTTTGGGAATCTGTTGCAGGCAGAAGTAGTCAAGGGTGGGTTAGGATTAGTGTTAGGGTTACAGTACGGCTTTGGGTACGGGTCGGGTACGGCGTAGGTTATGGGTTAGGGTTAGGGTTCGGGTTAGTTTTAGGGTTAGGGCTCGGTTTAGGGTACGGGTTAGGATTAGGGTACTGGTTAGGGTTAGGGTAGGGGTTCGGGTTAGGGCAGTTATTAAACCTATCCCACTCTCTGGATATCCCTTAGCATGAAAAGGAATATTATTTGGGGATCCAGCCATGGAGAAGAGTTTAGACACTAGGATAAGATAAGGAACACACCCATTATAAAGAAATCACATTAAGGTTCTCTTTTTAACTTTTTCCTTAAAACACTAGTGCTTAGGAAATCTACTGGAGGCAGAAGCAGTCAAGGGTAGCTTACGGTTAGGGTTAGGGTTAGGATTAGGGTATGGCTTAGGGTTCCGGTTTCAGCTACGGGTTCGGGTACGGCGTAGGGTATGGGTTAGGGTTAGGGTTAGGGTTAGTGTTAGGGTTAGGGCTCGGTTTAGGGTACGGGTTACGATTAGGGTACGTGTTAGGGTTAGGTTAGGCGTTAGGGTTAAGGTACGCTTTCGGGTTAGAGTAGTTATTAAACCTATCCCACTCTCTAGATACCCCTTAGCACTTAAAGGAATGTTATTTGGGGGTCCAGCCATGGTTAAGAGTTTAGGCAATAGGATAAGATAAGGAACACACCCATTATAAAGAAATCACATTAGGATTCTCTTTTTAACCTGTTCCTTAAAACACTAGTGCTTAGGAAATCTATTGGCGGCAGAAGCAGTCAAGGGTAGCTTAGGCTTAGGGTTATGTTTAGGGTTAGGGTTAGGGTACGGCTTAGGGTACGGGTTCGGGTATGGGTTCGGGGACGGCCTCGGGTATGGGTTAGTGTTGGGGTTAGTTTTAGCGTTAGGGCTCGTTATAGGGTACGGTTTAGGATTAGGGTACGTGTTAGTGTTAGGGTAGGGTTTAGGGTTAGGGTATGCCTTAGGGTTAGGGTATTTATTAAACCTATCCCAATCTCTAGATACCACTTAGCACGTAAAGGTATATTATTTGGGGTCCCGCCATGGAGAAGAGTTTAGACACTAGGAAAAATAAGGAACACACCCATTATAAAGAAATCACATTAGGATTCTCTTTTTAACCTGTTCCTTAAAACACTAGTGCTTAGGAAAAGTATTGGAGGCAGAAGCAGTCAAGTGTAGCTTAGGGGTAGGTTTAGGGTTAGTGTACGGTTTCGGGTACGGCGTAGGGTATGCGTTAGGGTTAGGGTTAGTGTTAGTGTTAGGGTTAGGGCTCGGTTTAGGGTACGGGTTAGGATTAGCGTACGTGTTAGTGTTAGGGTAGGGGTAAGGGTTAGGGTACGGATTAGGGTTAGGGTAGTTATTAAACCTATCCCACTCTCTAGATACCCCTTAGCACGTAATGGAATATTGTTTGGGGGTCCAGCCATGGAGAACAGTTTAGACATTAGGATAAGATAAGGAACACACCCATTATAAAGAAATCACATTAGGATTCTCTTTTTAACCTGTTCCTCAAAACACTAGTGCTTAGGAAATCTATTGGAGGCAGAAGCAGTCAAGGGTAGCTTAGGGTTACTGTTAGGGTTAGGGTTAGGGTTAGGGTAAGGGTTAGGGTACGGTTTAGGGTACGGGTTCGGATACGGCGTAGGGTATGGGTTAGATTTAGGGTTTGGGTTATTTTTAGGGTTAGGCCTCGGTTTAGGATACGGGTTAGGAGTAGGGTACGTGTTAGGGTTAGGGTAGGGGTTAGGCTTAGGGTACGCGTTAGGGTTAGGGTAGTTATTAAACCTATCCCACTCTCTAGATCCCCCTTAGCACGTAAAGGAATATAATTTGGGGGTCCAGCAATTGAGAAGAGTTTAGACACTAGGATAAGATAAGGAACACACCCGTTATAAAGAAATCACATTAGGATTCTGTTTTTAACCTGTTCCTTAAAACACTAGTGCTTAGGACATCTATTGGAGGCAGAAGCAGTCAAGGGTAGCTTAGGGGTAGGGGTAGGGTTAGGGTTAGGTTTAGGTTTAGGGTTAGGGTATGGCTTAGTTAACGGGTTCGGGTACGGTTTCGTGTACTGCGTAGGGTATGGGTTAGGGTTAGCTTTAGGGTTTGGGTACGGCTTAGGGTACGGGTTCGGGTACAGGTTTGGGTACGGCGTAGGGTATGGGTTTGGGTTAGGGTTAGGGTTAGGGTTAGGGCTCGGTTTAGGGTACAGGTTAGGATTAGCGTACGTGTTAGGGTTAGGGTAGGGGTGAGGGTTAGGGTACGGATTAGGGTTAGGGTAGTTATTAAACCTATCCCACTCTCTAGATACCCCTTAGCGCGTAATGGAATATTACTTGGGGGTCCAGCCATGGAGAAGAGTTTAGACATTAGGATAAGATAAGGAACACACCGATTATAAAGAAATCATTTTAGGATTCTCTTTTTAACCTGTTCCTTAAAACACTAGTGCTTAGGAAATCTATTGGAGGCAGAATTAGTCATGGGTAGCTTAGGGTTAGGGTTAGGGTTAGGGTTAGGGTTATGGTACGGCTTAGGGTACGGTTTCGGGTACGGGTTCGGGTACGGCGTAGGGTATGGGCTAGGGTTAGGGTTAGTGTTAGGGTTAGGGCTCGGTTTAGGGAGCGGGTTAGGATTAGGGTACTTGATAGGGTTTGGGTAGGGGTTAGGGTTAGGGTACGCGTTAGGTTTAGGGTAGGGTTTAGAGTTAGGGTACGCGTTAGGATTAGGGTAGTTATTAAACCTATCCCAGTCTCTAGATACCCTTAGCACGGAAAGGAATATTATTTGGGGGTCCAGCCATGGAGAAGAGTTTAGACTCTAGGATAAGATATGGAACACAGCCATTATAAAGAAATCACATTAGGATTCTCTTTTTAACCTGTTCCTTAAAACACTAGTGCTTAGGAAATCTATTGGAGGCAGAAGCAGTCATGGGTAGCTTAGGGTTAATGTTAGGTTTAGGGTTAGGGTTAGGGTACGGTTTAGGGTACGGTTTCGGGTACGGCATAGGGTATGGGTTAGATTTAGGGTTTGGGTTATTTTTAGGGTTAGGGCTCGGTTTAGGATACGGGTTAGGAGTAGGGTACGTGTTAGGGTTAGGGTAGGGGTTAGGCTTAGGGTATGCGTTAGGGTTAGGGTAGTTATTAAACCTATCCCACTCTGTAGATCCCCCTTAGCACGTAAAGAAATATAATTTGGGGGTCCAGCAATGGAGAAGAGTTTAGACACTAGGATAAAATAAGGAACACACCCATTATAAAGAAATCACACTAGGATTCTCTTTTTAACCTGTTCCTTAAAACACTAGTGCTTAGGAAATCTATTGGAGGTAGAAGCAGTGAAGGGTAGCTTAGGGTTAGGGTTAGGGTTCGGGTTAGGTTTAGGGTACGGTTTAGGGTACGGTTTCGGGTACGGCGTAGGGTATGGGTTAGATTTATGGTTTGGGTTATTTTTAGGGTTAGGGCTCGGTTTAGGATACGGGTTAGGAGTAGGGTACGTGTTAGGTTTAGGGTAGGGGTTAGGCTTAGGGTACGCGTTAGGGTTAGGGTAGTTATTAAACCTATCCAACTCTCTAGATCCCCCTTAGCATGTAAAAGAATATCATTTGGGGGTCCAGCACTGGAGAAGAGTTTAGACACTAGGATAAAATAAGGAACACACCCATTATAAAGAAATCACATTAGGATTCTCTTTTTAACCTGTTCCTCAAAACACTAGTGCTTAGGAAAACTATTGGAGGCAGAAGGAGTCAAGGGTAGCTTAGGGGTAGGTTTACGGTTAGGGTACGGTTTCGGGTACGGCGTAGGGTATGCATTAGGATTAGGGTTAGGGTTAGTGTTAGTGTTAGGGTTAGGGCTCGGTTTAGGGTACGGGTTAGGATTAGGGTACGTGTTAGTGTTAGGGTAGGGGTTAGGGTTAGGGTACACGTTAGGGTAAGGGTAGTTATTAAACCTATCCCACGCTCTAGATAACCCTTAGCACGTAAAGAAATATTATTTGGGGATCCAGCCATGGAGAAGAGTTTAGACACTAGGATAAAATAAGGAACACACCCATTATAAAGAAATCACATTAGGATTCTCTTTTTAACCTGTTCCTTAACACACTAGTGCTTAGGAAATCTATTGGAGGCAGAAGCAGTGAAGCGTAGCATAGGGTTAGGGTTAGGGTTAGGGTTTGGGTACGGCTTAGGGTACGGGTTCGGGTACAGGTTTGGGTACGGCTTAGGGTATGGGTTTGGGTTAGGGTTAGGGTTAGGGTTAGGGCTCGGTTTAGTGTACGGGTTTGTATTAGGGTACGTGTTAGGGTTAGGGTAGGTGTTAGGGTTAGGGTACGGATTAGGGTTGGGGTAGATATTAAACTTATCCCACTCTCTAGATGCCCCGTAGCACGTAAAGGAATATTACTTGGGGGACCAGCCATGGAGAAGAGTTTAGACATTAGGATAAGATAAGGAACACAACCATTATAAAGAAATCACATTAGGATTCTCATTTTAACCTGTTCCTTAACACACTAGTGCTTAGGAAATCTATTGGAGGCAGAAGCAGTGAAGCGTAGCATAGGGTCAGGGTTAGGGTTAGGGTATGGGTACGGCTTAGGTTACGGGTTCGGGTACAGGTTTGGGTACGGCGTAGGGTATGGGTTTGGGTTAGGGTTAGGGTTAGGGTAGGGGATAGGGTTAGGGTACGGATTAGGGTTGGGGTAGTTATTAAACTTATCCCAGTCTCTAGATGCCCCGTAGCTTGTAAAGGAATATTACTTGGGGGACCAGCCATGGAGAAGAGTTTAGACATTAGGATAAGATAAGGAACACAACCATTATAAAGAAATCACATTAGGATTCTCTTTTTAACCTGTTCCTTAAAACACTATTGCTTAGGAAATCTATTGGAGGCAGAAGCAGTCAAGGGTAGCTTAGGGTTAGGGTTATGGTTAGGGTTAGGGTTAGGGTACGGCTTAGCGTACAGGTTCGGGTACGGCGTAGGGTGTCGTTTAGGGTTAGGGTTAGGGTTAGTGTTAGGGTTAGGGCTCGGTTTAGGATACGGGTTAGGATTAGGGTACTTGTTACTGTTAGGGTAGGGGTTAGGGTTAGGTTACGCGTTAGGGTTAGGGTAGGGGTTAGTGTTAGGTTACGCGTTAGGGTTAGGGTAGTTATTAAACGTATCCCATTCTCTAGATACCCCGTAGCAAGTAAAGGAATATTATTTGGGGGTCCAGCCATGGAGAAGAATTTGGACACTAGGATAAGATAAGGAACACACCCATAATAAAGAAATCACATTAGGATTCTCTTTTTAACCTATTCCTTAAAACACTAGTGCTTAGGAAATCTATTGGAGGCAGAACAAGTCAAGGGTAGCTTAGTGTTAGGGTTCGGGTTAGGGTTAGGTTTAGGGTACGGCTTAGGGTACGGGTTCGGGTACGGGTTCGGGTACGGCGTAGGGTATGGGTTAGGGTTAGGGGTAGTGTTAGGGTTAGGGCTCGGTTTAGGGAACGGGTTAGGATTAGGGTACTTGTTAGGGTTAGGGTAGGGGTTAGGGTTAGAGTGCGCGTTAGGTTTAGTGTAGGGGTTAGGGTTAGTGTACGCATTAGGGTTAGGGTAGTTATTAATCCTATCCCACTCTCTAGATACCCCTTAGCACGTAAAGGAATATTATTTGGGGGTCCATCCATGGAGAAGAGTTTAGACTCTAGGATAGATAAGGAACACAGCCATTATAAAGAAATCACATTAGGATTCTCTTTTTAACCTGTTCCTTAAAACACTAGAGCTTAGGAAATCTATTGGAGGCAGAAGTAGTCAACGGTATCTTAGGGTTAGTGTTAGGGTTATGGTTAGGGTTAGGGTACGGTTTAGGGTACGGTTTCGGGTAAGTGTTCGGGTACGGCGTAGGGTATGCGTTAGATTTAGGGTTTGGGTTAGTGTTAGGGTTAGGGCTCGGTTTAGGATACGGGGTAGGATTAGGGTATGTGTTGGGGTGAGGGTAGGGGTTAGGCTTAGGATACGCGTTAGGGTTAGGGTAGTTATTAAACCTATCCAACTCTCTAGATACCCCTTAGCACCTAAAGGAATATTATTTGGGGGTCCAGCCATGGAGAAGTGTTTAGACACTAGGATAAGATAAGGAACACACCCATTATAAAGAAATCACATTAGGATTCTCTTTTTAACTTGTACCTTAAAACACTAGTGCTTAGGAAATCTACTGGAGGCAGAAGCAGTCAAGGGTAGCTTACGGTTAGGGTTAGGGTTAGGGTTAGGGTACGGCTTAGGATATGGGTTCGGGTATGGGTTCGGTCATGGCGTAGGGTATGGGTTAGTGTTAGGGGTAGTGCTAGGGTTAGGGCTCGGTGTAGGGAACGGGTTAGTATTAGGGTACTTGTTAGGGTTAGGGTAGGGATTAGGGTTAGAATACACGTTAGGTTTAGGGTAGGGGTTGGGGTTAGGGTACGCGTTAGGGTTAGGATAGTTATTAAACCTATCCCACTATCTAGATACCCCTTAGCACGTAATGGAATATTATTTGGGGGTCCAGCCATGGAGAACAGTTTAGACATTAGGATAAGATAAGGAACACACCCATTATAAAGAAATCACATTAGGATTCACTTTTTAACCTGTTCCTTAAAACACTAGTGCTTAGGAAATCTATTGGAGGCAGAAGCAGTCAAGGGTAGCTTAGGGTTACTGTTAGGGTTAGGGTTAGGGTTAGGGTTAGGGTACGGTTCAGGGTACGGGTTCGGGTACGGCGTAGGGTATGGGTTAGATTTAGGGTTTGGGTTATTTTTAGGGTTAGGGCTCGGTTTAGGATATGGGTTAGGTGTAGGGTACGTGTTAGGGTTAGGGTAGGGGTTAGGGTTAGGGTACGAGTTAGGTTTAGGGTAGTTATTAAACCTATTCCACTCTCTAGATACCCCTTAGCACGTAATGGTATATTATTTGGGGTTCCAGCCATGGAGAAGAGTTTAGACACTAGGATAAGATAAGGAACACACCCATTATAAAGAAATCACATTAGGATTCTCTTTTTAAACTGTTCCTTAAAACATTAGTGCTTAGGAAATCTATTGGAGGCAGTAGCAGTCAAGGGTAGATTAGGGTTAGAGTTAGGGTTAGGGTTAGGGTTAGGGTACGGTTTAGGGTATGGGTTCGGGTACGGGTTCGGGTACGGCGTAGGGTATGGTTTAGGGTTAGGGTTAGTGTTAGGGTTAGTGTTAGTGTTAGGGTATGGTTTAGGGTATGGGTTCGGGTACGGGTTCGGGTACGGCGTAGGGTATGTGTTAGGGTTAGGGTTAGTGTTAGGGTTAGTGTTAGTGTTAGGGCTCGGTTTAGGGTACGGGTTAGGATTAGGGTACGTGTAAGGGTTAGGGTACGGATTAAGGTTAGGCTACGCGTTAGGGTTAGGGTAGTTATTAAACCGATCCCACTCTCTAGATACCCCATAGCACGTAAAGAAATATTATTTTGGGGTCCAGCCACGGAGAAGAGTTTAGACACTAGGATAAGATAAGGAACACACCCATTATAAAGAAATCACATTAGGTTTCTCTTTATAACCTGTTCCTTAAAACACTAGTGGTTAGGTAATCCATTTGTGGAAGAAGCTGTCAAGGGTAGCTTAGGGTTAGGTTTAGGGTACGGCTTAGGGTACGGGTTGAGGTACGGTTTCGGGTATGGCGTAGGGTATAGGTTAAGGTTAGGGTTAGGGTTAGTTTTACGGTTAGGGCTCAGTTTTGGGTAGGGGTTAGGATTAGGGTACGTGTTAGGGTTAGGGTAGGGGTTTGGGTTAGGGTAGGCGTCAGGGTTAGGGTAGTTATTAAACCTATCCCACTCTCTAGATACCCCTTAGCACGTAAAGGAATATTATTTGGGGGTCCAGCCATGGAGAAGAGTTTAGACACTAGCATAAGATAAGGAACACACCCATTAGAAAGAAATCACATTAGGATTCTCTTTTTAACCTGTTCCGTAAAACACTAGTGCTTAGGAAATCTATTGGAGGCAGAAGCAGTCAAGTGTAGCTTAGGGTTAGGGTTAGGGTTAGGGTTAGGGTACGGCTTAGGTTATGGGGTCGGGTATGGTTTCAGATACAGCGTAGAGTATGGTTTGGGGTTAGGGTTAGGGTTAGTGTTAGGGTTAGGGCTCGGTTTAAGTTTAGGGTTAGGGTTAGGGTTAGGGTACGGCTTAGGGTATGGGTTCGGGTACGGGTTTGGGTAACACGTAGCGTATGGTTTATTGCTAAGTTTAGGTTTAGTTTTAGGGTTAGGCCTCGGTTTAGGTTATGGGTTAGGATTAGGGTACGTGTTAGGGTTAGGGTAGGGGTTAGGGTTAGTGTACGCATTATGGTTAGGGTAATTATTAAACCTATTCCACTCTCTAGATACCACTTAGCACATAAAGGAATATTATTTGTGATTCAGCCATGGAGAATAGTTTAGACACTAGAATAAGATTAGGAACACACCCATTATAAAGAATTCACATAAGGATTTTCTTTTTAAACTGTTCCTTAAAATACTAGTGCTTAGGAAATCTACTCGAGGCAGAAGCAGTCAAGGGTAGCTTACGGTTAGGGTTAGGATTAGGGTTAGGGTACGGTTTAGGGTACGGGTCGAGGACGGGTTCGGGTACGGCGTAGGGTATGGGTTATGGTTAGTGTTAGGGTTAGTGTTAGGGTTAGGGCTCGGTTTAGGGTTAGGGTTAGGGTTAGGGTTAGGGTACGGATTAGGGTATGGGTTCGGGTACGGGTTCAGGTTCGGCGTAGTGTATGGTTTAGGGCTAGGTTTAGGTTTAGTTTTAGGGTTAGGGCTCGGCTTAGGGTATGGGTTAGAATTAGGGTACGTTTTAGGTTTACGGTTAGGGTTAGGGTTAGGGTACGGGTTCGGGTACGAAGTAGGGTATGGGTTAGGGTTAGGGTTAGTTTACGGGTTAGGGTTCGGTTTAGGGTACGGATTAGGATTAGGGTACATGTTAGGTTTAGGTTAGGGGTTAGGGTACATGTTAGAGTTAGGATATTTATTAAACCTATCCCACTCTCTACATACCACTTAGCACTTAAAGGAATATAATTTGAGGTCCAGCCATGGAGAAGAGTTTAGATACTAGGATAAAATAAGGAACACACCCATTAAAAAGAAATCACATTAGGATTATCTTTTTAACCTATTCCTTAACACACTAGTGCTTAGGAAATCTACTGGAGGCAGAAGCAGTGAAGGGTAGCTTAGGGTTAGGTTTAGGGTACGGCTTAGGGTACGGGTTGAAGTACGCTTTCGGGTACGGCGTAGGGTATAGGTAAAGATTAGGGTTACGGATAGTTTTAGGGTTAGGGCTCGGTTTAGGGTACGGGATAGGATTAGGGTACGTGTTAGGGTTAGGGTAGGGGTTAGGGTTAGGGTAGTTATTAAACCTATCCCACTCTCTAGATACCCCTTAGAACGTTAAGGAATATTATTTGGGGGTTCAGCCATGGAGAAGAATTTAGACGCTAGGATAAGATAATGAACACACCCTTTAAAAAGAAATCACATTAGGATTCTCTATTTAACCTGTTCCTAAAAACACTATTGCTTAGGAAATCTATTGGAGGCAGAAGCAGTCAAGGGTAGCTCACGGTTAGGGATAGGTTTAGGGTTAGGGTTAGGGTACGGTTTAGGGTACGGGTTAGGGTTAGGGTGTTTATTATACCTATCCCAATCTCTAGATACCACTTAGCACGTAAAGGAATATTATTTGGGATCCAGGCATGGAGAAGAGTTTAGACACTAGGATAAGATAAGGAACACACCCATTATTAAGAAATCACATTAGGATTCTCTTTTTAACCTGTTCCTTAAGACACTAGTGCTTTGGGAATCTGTTGCAGGCAGAAGTAGTCAAGGGTGGGTTAGGATTAGTGTTAGGGTTACAGTACGGCTTTGGGTACGGGTCGGGTACGGCGTAGGTTATGGGTTAGGGTTAGGGTTCGGGTTAGTTTTAGGGTTAGGGCTCGGTTTAGGGTACGGGTTAGGATTAGGGTACTGGTTAGGGTTAGGGTAGGGGTTCGGGTTAGGGCAGTTATTAAACCTATCCCACTCTCTGGATATCCCTTAGCATGAAAAGGAATATTATTTGGGGATCCAGCCATGGAGAAGAGTTTAGACACTAGGATAAGATAAGGAACACACCCATTATAAAGAAATCACATTAAGGTTCTCTTTTTAACTTTTTCCTTAAAACACTAGTGCTTAGGAAATCTACTGGAGGCAGAAGCAGTCAAGGGTAGCTTACGGTTAGGGTTAGGGTTAGGATTAGGGTATGGCTTAGGGTTCCGGTTTCAGCTACGGGTTCGGGTACGGCGTAGGGTATGGGTTAGGGTTAGGGTTAGGGTTAGTGTTAGGGTTAGGGCTCGGTTTAGGGTACGGGTTACGATTAGGGTACGTGTTAGGGTTAGGTTAGGCGTTAGGGTTAAGGTACGCTTTCGGGTTAGAGTAGTTATTAAACCTATCCCACTCTCTAGATACCCCTTAGCACTTAAAGGAATGTTATTTGGGGGTCCAGCCATGGTTAAGAGTTTAGGCAATAGGATAAGATAAGGAACACACCCATTATAAAGAAATCACATTAGGATTCTCTTTTTAACCTGTTCCTTAAAACACTAGTGCTTAGGAAATCTATTGGAGGCAGAACCAGTCAAGGGTAGCTTAGTGTTAGGGTTCGGGTTAGGGTTAGGGTTAGGGTACGGCTTAGGGTACGGGTTCGGGTACGGCGTAGGGTATGGGTTAGGGTTAGGGTTAGTGTTAGGGTTAGGGCTCGGTTTAGGGAACGGTTTAGGATTAGGGTACTTGTTAGGGTTAGGGTAGGGATTAGGGTTAGAGTGCGCATTAGGTTTAGTGTAGCAGTTAGGGTTAGGGTACGCGTTAGGGTTAGGGTAGTTATTAAACCTATCCCACTCTCTAGATACCCCTTAGCACGTAAAGGAATATTATTTGGGGGTCCATCCATGGAGAAGAGTTTAGACTCTAGGATAAGATAAGGAACACAGCCATTATAAAGAAATCACATTAGGATTCTCTTTTTAACCTGTACCTTAAAACACTAGTGCTTAGGAAATCTACTGGAGGCAGAAGCAGTCAAGGGTAGCTTACGGTTAGGGTTAGGGTTAGGGTTAGGGTACGGCTTAGGGTACGGGTTCGGGTATGGGTTCGGGTATGGCGTAGGGTATGCGTTAGATTTAGGGTTTGGGTTAGTGTTAGGGTTAGGGCTCGGTTTAGGATACGGGGTAGGATTAGGGTACGTGTTAGGGTGAGGGTAGGGGTTAGGCTTAGGATACGCGTTAGGGTTAGGGTAGTTATTAAACCTATCCAACTCTCTAGATACCCCTTAGCACCTGAAGGAATATTATTTGGGTTCCAGCCATGGAGAAGTGTTTAGACACTAGGATAAGATAAGGAACACACCCATTATAAAGAAATCACATTAGGATTCTCTTTTTAACCTGTACCTTAAAACACTAGTGCTTAGGAAATCTACTGGAGGCAGAAGCAGTCAAGGGTAGCTTACGGTTAGGGTTAGGGTTAGGGTTAGGGTACGGCTTAGGGTACGGGTTCGGGTATGGGTTTGGGTATGGCGTAGGGTATGGGTTAGGGTTACGGGTAGTGCTAGGGTTAGGGCTCGGTTTAGGGAACGGGTTAGTATTAGGGTACTTGTTAGGGTAGGGATTAGGGTTAGAGTACACGTTAGGTTTAGGGTAGGGGTTGAGGTTAGGGTACGCGTTAGGGTTAGGGTAGTTATTAAACCTATCCCACTCTCTAGATACCCCTTAGCACGTAAAGGAATATTATTTGGGGGTCCAGCCATGGAGAAGAGTTTAGACACTAGGGTAAGATAAGGAACACACCCATTATAAAGAAATCACATTAGGATTCTCTTTTTAACCTGTTCCTTAAAACACTAGCGCTTAGGAAATCTATTGGAGGTAGAAGCAGTGAAGGGTAGCTTAGCGTTGGGGTTAGGTTTAGCGTTAGGGTAAGGCTTAGCGTACGGGTTTGGGTAAGGGTTCGGGTACAGCGTAGGGTATGGGTTAGGGTTAGGGTTAGTGTTAGGGTTAGTGCTCGGTTTAGGGTACGGGTTAGGATTAGCATACGTGTTAGGGTTAGGGTAGGGGTGAGGGTTAGGGTACGGATTACGGTTAGGGTAGTTATTAAACCTATCCCACTCTCTAGATACCCCTTAGCACGTAATGGAATATTATTTGGGGGTCCAGCCATGGAGAAGAGTTTAGACATTAGGATAAGATAAGGAACACACCGATTATAAAGAAATCATATTAGGATTCTCTTTTTAACCTGTTCCTTAAAACACTAGTGCTTAGGAAATCTATTGGAGTCCGAAGTAGTCATGGGTAGCTTAGGGTTAGGGTTAGGGTTAGGGTTAGGGTTATGGTATGGCTTAGGGTATGGTTTCGGGTACGGGTTCGGGTACGGCGTAGGGTATGGGCTAGGGTTAGGGTTAGTGTTAGGGTTAGGGCTCGGTTTAGGGAGCGGGTTAGGATTAGGGTACTTGATAGGGTTTGGGTAGGGGTTAGGGTTAGAGTACGCGTTAGGTTTAGGGTAGGGTTTAGAGTTAGGGTACGCGTTAGGGTTAGGGTAGTTATTAAACCTATCCCACTCTCTAGATAGCCCTTAGCACGTAATGGAATATTATTTGGGGGTCCAGGCATGGAGAAGAGTTTAGACACTAGCATAAGATAAGGAACACACCCATTAGAAAGAAATCACATTAGGATTCTCTTTTTAACCTGTTCCGTAAAACACTAGTGCTTAGGAAATCTATTGGAGGCAGAAGCAGTCAAGTGTAGCTTAGGGTTAGGGTTAGGGTTAGGGTTAGGGTACGGCTTAGGTTATGGGGTCGGGTATGGTTTCAGATACAGCGTAGAGTATGGTTTGGGGTTAGGGTTAGGGTTAGTGTTAGGGTTAGGGCTCGGTTTAAGTTTAGGGTTAGGGTTAGGGTTAGGGTACGGCTTAGGGTATGGGTTCGGGTACGGGTTTGGGTAACACGTAGCGTATGGTTTATTGCTAAGTTTAGGTTTAGTTTTAGGGTTAGGCCTCGGTTTAGGTTATGGGTTAGGATTAGGGTACGTGTTAGGGTTAGGGTAGGGGTTAGGGTTAGTGTACGCATTATGGTTAGGGTAATTATTAAACCTATTCCACTCTCTAGATACCACTTAGCACATAAAGGAATATTATTTGTGATTCAGCCATGGAGAATAGTTTAGACACTAGAATAAGATTAGGAACACACCCATTATAAAGAATTCACATAAGGATTTTCTTTTTAAACTGTTCCTTAAAATACTAGTGCTTAGGAAATCTACTCGAGGCAGAAGCAGTCAAGGGTAGCTTACGGTTAGGGTTAGGATTAGGGTTAGGGTACGGGTCGAGGACGGGTTCGGGTACGGCGTAGGGTATGGGTTATGGTTAGTGTTAGGGTTAGTGTTAGGGTTAGGGCTCGGTTTAGGGTTAGGGTTAGGGTTAGGGTTAGGGTACGGATTAGGGTATGGGTTCGGGTACGGGTTCAGGTTCGGCGTAGTGTATGGTTTAGGGCTAGGTTTAGGTTTAGTTTTAGGGTTAGGGCTCGGCTTAGGGTATGGGTTAGAATTAGGGTACATTTTAGGTTTACGGTTAGGGTTAGGGTTAGGGTACGGGTTCGGGTACGAAGTAGGGTATGGGTTAGGGTTAGGGTTAGTTTACGGGTTAGGGTTCGGTTTAGGGTACGGATTAGGATTAGGGTACATGTTAGGTTTAGGTTAGGGGTTAGGGTACATGTTAGAGTTAGGATATTTATTAAACCTATCCCACTCTCTACATACCACTTAGCACTTAAAGGAATATAATTTGAGGTCCAGCCATGGAGAAGAGTTTAGATACTAGGATAAAATAAGGAACACACCCATTAAAAAGAAATCACATTAGGATTATCTTTTTAACCTATTCCTTAACACACTAGTGCTTAGGAAATCTACTGGAGGCAGAAGCAGTGAAGGGTAGCTTAGGGTTAGGTTTAGGGTACGGCTTAGGGTACGGGTTGAAGTACGCTTTCGGGTATGGCGTAGGGTATAGGTAAAGATTAGGGTTACGGATAGTTTTAGGGTTAGGGCTCGGTTTAGGGTACGGGATAGGATTAGGGTACGTGTTAGGGTTAGGGTAGGGGTTAGGGTTAGGGTAGTTATTAAACCTATCCCACTCTCTAGATACCCCTTAGAACGTTAAGGAATATTATTTGGGGGTTCAGCCATGGAGAAGAATTTAGACGCTAGGATAAGATAATGAACACACCCTTTAAAAAGAAATCACATTAGGATTCTCTATTTAACCTGTTCCTAAAAACACTATTGCTTAGGAAATCTATTGGAGGCAGAAGCAGTCAAGGGTAGCTCACGGTTAGGGATAGGTTTAGGGTTAGGGTTAGGGTACGGTTTAGGGTACGGGTTAGGGTTAGGGTGTTTATTATACCTATCCCAATCTCTAGATACCACTTAGCACGTAAAGGAATATTATTTGGGATCCAGGCATGGAGAAGAGTTTAGACACTAGGATAAGATAAGGAACACACCCATTATTAAGAAATCACATTAGGATTCTCTTTTTAACCTGTTCCTTAAGACACTAGTGCTTTGGGAATCTGTTGCAGGCAGAAGTAGTCAAGGGTGGGTTAGGATTAGTGTTAGGGTTACAGTACGGCTTTGGGTACGGGTCGGGTACGGCGTAGGTTATGGGTTAGGGTTAGGGTTCGGGTTAGTTTTAGGGTTAGGGCTCGGTTTAGGGTACGGGTTAGGATTAGGGTACTGGTTAGGGTTAGGGTAGGGGTTCGGGTTAGGGCAGTTATTAAACCTATCCCACTCTCTGGATATCCCTTAGCATGAAAAGGAATATTATTTGGGGATCCAGCCATGGAGAAGAGTTTAGACACTAGGATAAGATAAGGAACACACCCATTATAAAGAAATCACATTAAGGTTCTCTTTTTAACTTTTTCCTTAAAACACTAGTGCTTAGGAAATCTACTGGAGGCAGAAGCAGTCAAGGGTAGCTTACGGTTAGGGTTAGGGTTAGGATTAGGGTATGGCTTAGGGTTCCGGTTTCAGCTACGGGTTCGGGTACGGCGTAGGGTATGGGTTAGGGTTAGGGTTAGGGTTAGTGTTAGGGTTAGGGCTCGGTTTAGGGTACGGGTTACGATTAGGGTACGTGTTAGGGTTAGGTTAGGCGTTAGGGTTAAGGTACGCTTTCGGGTTAGAGTAGTTATTAAACCTATCCCACTCTCTAGATACCCCTTAGCACTTAAAGGAATGTTATTTGGGGGTCCAGCCATGGTTAAGAGTTTAGGCAATAGGATAAGATAAGGAACACACCCATTATAAAGAAATCACATTAGGATTCTCTTTTTAACCTGTTCCTTAAAACACTAGTGCTTAGGAAATCTATTGGAGGCAGAACCAGTCAAGGGTAGCTTAGTGTTAGGGTTCGGGTTAGGGTTAGGGTTAGGGTACGGCTTAGGGTACGGGTTCGGGTACGGCGTAGGGTATGGGTTAGGGTTAGGGTTAGTGTTAGGGTTAGGGCTCGGTTTAGGGAACGGTTTAGGATTAGGGTACTTGTTAGGGTTAGGGTAGGGATTAGGGTTAGAGTGCGCATTAGGTTTAGTGTAGCAGTTAGGGTTAGGGTACGCGTTAGGGTTAGGGTAGTTATTAAACCTATCCCACTCTCTAGATACCCCTTAGCACGTAAAGGAATATTATTTGGGGGTCCATCCATGGAGAAGAGTTTAGACTCTAGGATAAGATAAGGAACACAGCCATTATAAAGAAATCACATTAGGATTCTCTTTTTAACCTGTACCTTAAAACACTAGTGCTTAGGAAATCTACTGGAGGCAGAAGCAGTCAAGGGTAGCTTACGGTTAGGGTTAGGGTTAGGGTTAGGGTACGGCTTAGGGTACGGGTTCGGGTATGGGTTTGGGTATGGCGTAGGGTATGGGTTAGGGTTACGGGTAGTGCTAGGGTTAGGGCTCGGTTTAGGGAACGGGTTAGTATTAGGGTACTTGTTAGGGTAGGGATTAGGGTTAGAGTACACGTTAGGTTTAGGGTAGGGGTTGAGGTTAGGGTACGCGTTAGGGTTAGGGTAGTTATTAAACCTATCCCACTCTCTAGATACCCCTTAGCACGTAAAGGAATATTATTTGGGGGTCCAGCCATGGAGAAGAGTTTAGACACTAGGGTAAGATAAGGAACACACCCATTATAAAGAAATCACATTAGGATTCTCTTTTTAACCTGTTCCTTAAAACACTAGCGCTTAGGAAATCTATTGGAGGTAGAAGCAGTGAAGGGTAGCTTAGCGTTGGGGTTAGGTTTAGCGTTAGGGTAAGGCTTAGCGTACGGGTTTGGGTAAGGTTTCGGGTACAGCGTAGGGTATGGGTTAGGGTTAGGGTTAGTGTTAGGGTTAGTGCTCGGTTTAGGGTACGGGTTAGGATTAACATACGTGTTAGGGTTAGGGTAGGGGTGAGGGTTAGGGTACGGATTACGGTTAGGGTAGTTATTAAACCTATCCCACTCTCTAGATACCCCTTAGCACGTAATGGAATATTATTTGGGGGTCCAGCCATGGAGAAGAGTTTAGACATTAGGATAAGATAAGGAACACACCGATTATAAAGAAATCATATTAGGATTCTCTTTTTAACCTGTTCCTTAAAACACTAGTGCTTAGGAAATCTATTGGAGTCCGAAGTAGTCATGGGTAGCTTAGGGTTAGGGTTAGGGTTAGGGTTAGGGTTATGGTATGGCTTAGGGTATGGTTTCGGGTACGGGTTCGGGTACGGCGTAGGGTATGGGCTAGGGTTAGGGTTAGTGTTAGGGTTAGGGCTCGGTTTAGGGAGCGGGTTAGGATTAGGGTACTTGATAGGGTTTGGGTAGGGGTTAGGGTTAGAGTACGCGTTAGGTTTAGGGTAGGGTTTAGAGTTAGGGTACGCGTTAGGGTTAGGGTAGTTATTAAACCTATCCCACTCTCTAGATAGCCCTTAGCACGTAATGGAATATTATTTGGGGGTCCAGGCATGGAGATGAGTTTAGACATTAGGATAAGATAAGGAACACACCCATTATAAAGAAATCACATTAGGATTCTCTTTTTAACCTCTTCCTTAAAACACTAGTGCTTAGGAAATCTATTGCAGGCAGAAGCAGTCATGGGTAGCTTAAGGTTAATGTTAGGGTTAGGATTAGGGTTAGGGTACGGTTTAGGGTACGGTTTCGGGTACGGCCTAGGGTATGGGTTAGATTTAGGGTTTGGGTTATTTTTAGGGTTAGGGCTCGGTATAGGATACGGGTTAGGAGTAGGGTACGTGTTAGGTTTAGGGTAGGGGTTAGGCTTGGGGTACGCGTTAGGGTTAGGGTAGTTATTAAACCTATCACACGCTCTAGATACCCCTTAGCACGTAAAGAAATATTATTTGGGGATCCAGCCATGGAGAAGAGTTTAGACACTAGGATAAAATAGGGAACACACCCATTATAAAGAAATCACATTAGGATTCTCTTTTTAACCTGTTCCTTAACACACTAGTGCTTAGGAAATCTATTGGAGGCAGAAGCAGTGAAGCGTAGCATAGGGTTAGGGTTAGGGTTAGGGTTTGGGTACGGCTTAGGGTATGGGTTTGGGTTAGGGTTAGGGTTAGGGTTAGGGCTCGGTTTAGGGTACGGGTTAGTATTAGTGTAGGTGTTAGGGTTAGGGTAGGTGTTAGGGTTAGGGTACGGATTAGGGCTGGGGTAGTTATTAAACTTATCCCACTCTCTAGATGCCCCGTAGCACGTAAAGGAATATTACTTGGGGGACCAGCCATGGAGAAGAGTTTAGACATTAGGATAAGATAAGGAACACAACCATTATAAAGAAATCACATTAGGATTCTCTTTTTAACCTGTTCCTTAAAACACTATTGCTTAGGAAATCTATTGGAAGCAGAAGCTGTCAAGGGTAGCTTAGGGTTAGGGTTATGGTTAGGGTTAGGGTTAGGGTACGGCTTAGGGTACAGGTTCGGGTACGGCGTAGGGTGTGGTTTAGGGTTAGGGTTAGGGTTAGTGTTAGGGTTAGGGCTCGGTTTAGGATACGGGTTAGGATTAGGGTACTTGTTAGTGTTAGGGTAGGGGTTAGGGTTAGGTTACGCGTTAGGGTTAGGGTAGGGGTTAGTGTTAGGTTACGCGTTAGGGTTAGGGTAGTTATTAAACGTATCCCATTCTCTAGATACCCCGTAGCAAGTAAAGGAATATTATTTGGGGGTCCAGCCATGGAGAAGAATTTGGACACTAGGATAAGATAAGGAACACACCCATAATAAAGAAATCACATTAGGATTCTCTTTTTAACCTGTTCCTTAAAACACTAGTGCTTAGGAAATCTATTGGAGGCAGAACCAGTCAAGGGTAGCTTAGTGTTAGGGTTCGGGTTAGGGTTAGGTTTAGGGTACGGCTTAGGGTACGGGTTCGGGTACGGGTTCGGGTACGGCGTAGGGTATGGGTTAGGGTTAGGGTTAGTGTTAGGGTTAGGGCTCGGTTTAGGGAACGGGTTAGGATTAGGGTACTTGTTAGGGTTAGGGTAGGGGTTAGGGTTAGAGTGCGCGTTAGGTTTAGTGTAGGGGTTAGGGTTAGTGTACGCATTAGGGTTAGGGTAGTTATTAATCCTATCCCACTCTCTAGATACCCCTTAGCACGTAAAGGAATATTATGTGGGGGTCCATCCATGGAGAAGAGTTTAGACTCTAGGATAGATAAGGAACACAGCCATTATAAAGAAATCACATTAGGATTCTCTTTTTAACCTGTTCCTTAAAACACTAGAGCTTAGGAAATCTATTGGAGGCAGAAGTAGTCAAGGGTATCTTAGGGTTAGTGTTAGGGTTATGGTTAGGGTTAGGGTACGGTTTAGGGTACGGTTTCGGGTAAGTGTTCGGGTACGGCGTAGGGTATGCGTTAGATTTAGGGTTTGGGTTAGTGTTAGGGTTAGGGCTCGGTTTAGGATACGGGGTAGGATTAGGGTACTTGTTAGGGTTAGGGTAGGGATTAGGGTTAGAGTACACGTTAGGTTTAGGTTAGGGGTTGGGGTTAGGGTACGCGTTAGGGTTAGGATAGTTATTAAGCCTATCCCACTCTCTAGATACCCCTTAGCACGTAAAGGAATATTATTTGGGGGTCCAGCCATGGCGAAGAGTTTAGACACTAGGATAAGATAAGGAACACACCCATTATAAAGAAATCACATTAGGATTCTCTTTTTAACCTGTTCCTTAAAACACTAGCGCTTAGGAAATCTATTGGAGGTAGAAGTAGTGAAGGGTAGCGTAGCGTTGGGTTTAGGTTTAGCGTTAGGGTAAGGCTTAGGGTACGGGTTTGGGTAAGGGTTCGGGTACAGCGTAGGGTATGGGTTAGGGTTAGGGTTAGGGTTAGTGTTAGGGTTAGGGCTCGGTTTAGGGTACGGGTTACGATTAGGGTACGTGTTAGGGTTAGGTTAGGCGTTAGGGTTAAGGTACGCTTTCGGGTTAGAGTAGTTATTAAACCTATCCCACTCTCTAGATACCCCTTAGCACTTAAAGGAATGTTATTTGGGGGTCCAGCCATGGTTAAGAGTTTAGGCAATAGGATAAGATAAGGAACACACCCATTATAAAGAAATCACATTAGGATTCTCTTTTTAACCTGTTCCTTAAAACACTAGTGCTTAGGAAATCTATTGGCGGCAGAAGCAGTCAAGGGTAGCTTAGGCTTAGGGTTATGTTTAGGGTTAGGGTTAGGGTACGGCTTAGGGTACGGGTTCGGGTATGGGTTCGGGGACGGCCTCGGGTATGGGTTAGTGTTGGGGTTAGTTTTAGCGTTAGGGCTCGTTATAGGGTACGGTTTAGGATTAGGGTACGTGTTAGTGTTAGGGTAGGGTTTAGGGTTAGGGTATGCCTTAGGGTTAGGGTATTTATTAAACCTATCCCAATCTCTAGATACCACTTAGCACGTAAAGGTATATTATTTGGGGTCCCGCCATGGAGAAGAGTTTAGACACTAGGAAAAATAAGGAACACACCCATTATAAAGAAATCACATTAGGATTCTCTTTTTAACCTGTTCCTTAAAACACTAGTGCTTAGGAAAAGTATTGGAGGCAGAAGCAGTCAAGTGTAGCTTAGGGGTAGGTTTAGGGTTAGTGTACGGTTTCGGGTACGGCGTAGGGTATGCGTTAGGGTTAGGGTTAGTGTTAGTGTTAGGGTTAGGGCTCGGTTTAGGGTACGGGTTAGGATTAGCGTACGTGTTAGTGTTAGGGTAGGGGTAAGGGTTAGGGTACGGATTAGGGTTAGGGTAGTTATTAAACCTATCCCACTCTCTAGATACCCCTTAGCACGTAATGGAATATTGTTTGGGGGTCCAGCCATGGAGAACAGTTTAGACATTAGGATAAGATAAGGAACACACCCATTATAAAGAAATCACATTAGGATTCTCTTTTTAACCTGTTCCTCAAAACACTAGTGCTTAGGAAATCTATTGGAGGCAGAAGCAGTCAAGGGTAGCTTAGGGTTACTGTTAGGGTTAGGGTTAGGGTTAGGGTAAGGGTTAGGGTACGGTTTAGGGTACGGGTTCGGATACGGCGTAGGGTATGGGTTAGATTTAGGGTTTGGGTTATTTTTAGGGTTAGGCCTCGGTTTAGGATACGGGTTAGGAGTAGGGTACGTGTTAGGGTTAGGGTAGGGGTTAGGCTTAGGGTACGCGTTAGGGTTAGGGTAGTTATTAAACCTATCCCACTCTCTAGATCCCCCTTAGCACGTAAAGGAATATAATTTGGGGGTCCAGCAATGGAGAAGAGTTTAGACACTAGGATAAGATAAGGAACACACCCGTTATAAAGAAATCACATTAGGATTCTGTTTTTAACCTGTTCCTTAAAACACTAGTGCTTAGGACATCTATTGGAGGCAGAAGCAGTCAAGGGTAGCTTAGGGGTAGGGGTAGGGTTAGGGTTAGGTTTAGGTTTAGGGTTAGGGTATGGCTTAGTTAACGGGTTCGGGTACGGTTTCGTGTACTGCGTAGGGTATGGGTTAGGGTTAGCTTTAGGGTTTGGGTACGGCTTAGGGTACGGGTTCGGGTACAGGTTTGGGTACGGCGTAGGGTATGGGTTTGGGTTAGGGTTAGGGTTAGGGTTAGGGCTCGGTTTAGGGTACAGGTTAGGATTAGCGTACGTGTTAGGGTTAGGGTAGGGGTGAGGGTTAGGGTACGGATTAGGGTTAGGGTAGTTATTAAACCTATCCCACTCTCTAGATACCCCTTAGCGCGTAATGGAATATTACTTGGGGGTCCAGCCATGGAGAAGAGTTTAGACATTAGGATAAGATAAGGAACATACCGATTATAAAGAAATCATTTTAGGATTCTCTTTTTAACCTGTTCCTTAAAACACTAGTGCTTAGGAAATCTATTGGAGGCAGAAGTAGTCATGGGTAGCTTAGGGTTAGGGTTAGGGTTAGGGTTAGGGTTATGGTACGGCTTAGGGTACAGTTTCGGGTACGGGTTCGGGTACGGCGTAGGGTATGGGCTAGGGTTAGGGTTAGTGTTAGGGTTAGGGCTCGGTTTAGGGAGCGGGTTAGGATTAGGGTACTTGATAGGGTTTGGGTAGGGGTTAGGGTTAGGGTACGCGTTAGGTTTAGGGTAGGGTTTAGAGTTAGGGTACGCATTAGGATTAGGGTAGTTATTAAACCTATCCCAGTCTCTAGATACCCGTAGCACGGAAAGGAATATATCTTGGGGATCCAGCCATGGAGAAGAGTTTAGACTCTAGGATAAGATATGGAACACAGCCATTATAAAGAAATCACATTAGGATTCTCTTTTTAACCTGTTCCTTAAAACACTAGTGCTTAGGAAATCTATTGGAGGCAGAAGCAGTCATGGGTAGCTTAGGGTTAATGTTAGGTTTAGGGTTAGGGTTAGGGTACGGTTTAGGGTACGGTTTCGGGTACGGCATAGGGTATGGGTTAGATTTAGGGTTTGGGTTATTTTTAGGGTTAGGGCTCGGTTTAGGATACGGGTTAGGAGTAGGGTACGTGTTAGGGTTAGGGTAGGGGTTAGGCTTAGGGTATGCGTTAGGGTTAGGGTAGTTATTAAACCTATCCCACTCTGTAGATCCCCCTTAGCACGTAAAGAAATATAATTTGGGGGTCCAGCAATGGAGAAGAGTTTAGACACTAGGATAAAATAAGGAACACACCCATTATAAAGAAATCACACTAGGATTCTCTTTTTAACCTGTTCCTTAAAACACTAGTGCTTAGGAAATCTATTGGAGGTAGAAGCAGTGAAGGGTAGCTTAGGGTTAGGGTTAGGGTTCGGGTTAGGTTTAGGGTACGGTTTAGGGTACGGTTTCGGGTACGGCGTAGGGTATGGGTTAGATTTATGGTTTGGGTTATTTTTAGGGTTAGGGCTCGGTTTAGGATACGGGTTAGGAGTAGGGTACGTGTTAGGTTTAGGGTAGGGGTTAGGCTTAGGGTACGCGTTAGGGTTAGGGTAGTTATTAAACCTATCCAACTCTCTAGATCCCCCTTAGCATGTAAAAGAATATCATTTGGGGGTCCAGCAATGGAGAAGAGTTTAGACACTAGGATAAAATAAGGAACACACCCATTATAAAGAAATCACATTAGGATTCTCTTTTTAACCTGTTCCTCAAAACACTAGTGCTTAGGAAAACTATTGGAGGCAGAAGGAGTCAAGGGTAGCTTAGGGGTAGGTTTACGGTTAGGGTACGGTTTCGGGTACGGCGTAGGGTATGCATTAGGGTTAGGGTTAGTGTTAGTGTTAGGGTTAGGGCTCGGTTTAGGGTACGGGTTAGGATTAGGGTACGTGTTAGTGTTAGGGTAGGGGTTAGGGTTAGGGTACACGTTAGGGTAAGGGTAGTTATTAAACCTATCCCACGCTCTAGATACCCCTTAGCACGTAAAGAAATATTATTTGGGGATCCAGCCATGGAGAAGAGTTTAGACACTAGGATAAAATAAGGAACACACCCATTATAAAGAAATCACATTAGGATTCTCTTTTTAACCTGTTCCTTAACACACTAGTGCTTAGGAAATCTATTGGAGGCAGAAGCAGTGAAGCGTAGCATAGGGTTAGGGTTAGGGTTAGGGTTTGGGTACGGCTTAGGGTACGGGTTCGGGTACAGGTTTGGGTACGGCTTAGGGTATGGGTTTGGGTTAGGGTTAGGGTTAGGGTTAGGGCTCGGTTTAGTGTACGGGTTAGTATTAGGGTACGTGTTAGGGTTAGGGTAGGTGTTAGGGTTAGGGTACGGATTAGGGTTGGGGTAGATATTAAACTTATCCCACTCTCTAGATGCCCCGTAGCACGTAAAGGAATATTACTTGGGGGACCAGCCATGGAGAAGAGTTTAGACATTAGGATAAGATAAGGAACACAACCATTATAAAGAAATCACATTAGGATTCTCATTTTAACCTGTTCCTTAACACACTAGTGCTTAGGAAATCTATTGGAGGCAGAAGCAGTGAAGCGTAGCATAGGGTCAGGGTTAGGGTTAGGGTATGGGTACGGCTTAGGTTACGGGTTCGGGTACAGGTTTGGGTACGGCGTAGGGTATGGGTTTGGGTTAGGGTTAGGGTTAGGGTAGGGGATAGGGTTAGGGTACGGATTAGGGTTGGGGTAGTTATTAAACTTATCCCAGTCTCTAGATGCCCCGTAGCTTGTAAAGGAATATTACTTGGGGGACCAGCCATGGAGAAGAGTTTAGACATTAGGATAAGATAAGGAACACAACCATTATAAAGAAATCACATTAGGATTCTCTTTTTAACCTGTTCCTTAAAACACTATTGCTTAGGAAATCTATTGGAGGCAGAAGCAGTCAAGGGTAGCTTAGGGTTAGGGTTATGGTTAGGGTTAGGGTTAGGGTACGGCTTAGCGTACAGGTTCGGGTACGGCGTAGGGTGTCGTTTAGGGTTAGGGTTAGGGTTAGTGTTAGGGTTAGGGCTCGGTTTAGGATACGGGTTAGGATTAGGGTACTTGTTAGTGTTAGGGTAGGGGTTAGGGTTAGGTTACGCGTTAGGGTTAGGGTAGGGGTTAGTGTTAGGTTACGCGTTAGGGTTAGGGTAGTTATTAAACGTATCCCATTCTCTAGATACCCCGTAGCAAGTAAAGGAATATTATTTGGGGGTCCAGCCATGGAGAAGAATTTGGACACTAGGATAAGATAAGGAACACACCCATAATAAAGAAATCACATTAGGATTCTCTTTTTAACCTATTCCTTAAAACACTAGTGCTTAGGAAATCTATTGGAGGCAGAACAAGTCAAGGGTAGCTTAGTGTTAGGGTTCGGGTTAGGGTTAGGTTTAGGGTACGGCTTAGGGTACGGGTTCGGGTACGGGTTCGGGTACGGCGTAGGGTATGGGTTAGGGTTAGGGGTAGTGTTAGGGTTAGGGCTCGGTTTAGGGAACGGGTTAGGATTAGGGTACTTGTTAGGGTTAGGGTAGGGGTTAGGGTTAGAGTGCGCGTTAGGTTTAGTGTAGGGGTTAGGGTTAGTGTACGCATTAGGGTTAGGGTAGTTATTAATCCTATCCCACTCTCTAGATACCCCTTAGCACGTAAAGGAATATTATTTGGGGGTCCATCCATGGAGAAGAGTTTAGACTCTAGGATAGATAAGGAACACAGCCATTATAAAGAAATCACATTAGGATTCTCTTTTTAACCTGTTCCTTAAAACACTAGAGCTTAGGAAATCTATTGGAGGCAGAAGTAGTCAACGGTATCTTAGGGTTAGTGTTAGGGTTATGGTTAGGGTTAGGGTACGGTTTAGGGTACGGTTTCGGGTAAGTGTTCGGGTACGGCGTAGGGTATGCGTTAGATTTAGGGTTTGGGTTAGTGTTAGGGTTAGGGCTCGGTTTAGGATACGGGGTAGGATTAGGGTATGTGTTGGGGTGAGGGTAGGGGTTAGGCTTAGGATACGCGTTAGGGTTAGGGTAGTTATTAAACCTATCCAACTCTCTAGATACCCCTTAGCACCTAAAGGAATATTATTTGGGGGTCCAGCCATGGAGAAGTGTTTAGACACTAGGATAAGATAAGGAACACACCCATTATAAAGAAATCACATTAGGATTCTCTTTTTAACTTGTACCTTAAAACACTAGTGCTTAGGAAATCTACTGGAGGCAGAAGCAGTCAAGGGTAGCTTACGGTTAGGGTTAGGGTTAGGGTACGGCTTAGGATATGGGTTCGGGTATGGGTTCGGTCATGGCGTAGGGTATGGGTTAGTGTTAGGGGTAGTGCTAGGGTTAGGGCTCGGTGTAGGGAACGGGTTAGTATTAGGGTACTTGTTAGGGTTAGGGTAGGGATTAGGGTTAGAATACACGTTAGGTTTAGGGTAGGGGTTGGGGTTAGGGTACGCGTTAGGGTTAGGATAGTTATTAAGCCTATCCCACTCTCTAGATACCCCTAGCACGTAAAGGAATATTATTTGGGGGTCCAGCCATGGAGAAGAGTTTAGACACTAGGATAAGATAAGGAACACACCCATTATAAAGAAATCACATTAGGATTCTCTTTTTAACCTGTTCCTTAAAACACTAGCGCTTAGGAAATCTATTGGATGTAGAAGTAGTGAAGGGTAGCTTAGCGTTGGGGTTAGGTTTAGCGTTAGGGTAAGGCTTAGGGTACGGGTTTGGGTAAGGGTTCGGGTACAGCGTAGGGTATGGGTTAGGGTTAGGGTTAGGGTTAGTGTTAGGGTTAGGGCTCGGTTTAGGGCACGGGTTAGGATTAGCGTACGTGTTAGGGTTAGGGTAGGGGTAAGGGTTAGGGTACGGATTAGGGTTAGGATAGTTATTAAACCTATCCCACTATCTAGATACCCCTTAGCACGTAATGGAATATTATTTGGGGGTCCAGCCATGGAGAACAGTTTAGACATTAGGATAAGATAAGGAACACACCCATTATAAAGAAATCACATTAGGATTCACTTTTTAACCTGTTCCTTAAAACACTAGTGCTTAGGAAATCTATTGGAGGCAGAAGCAGTCAAGGGTAGCTTAGGGTTACTGTTAGGGTTAGGGTTAGGGTTAGGGTTAGGGTACGGTTCAGGGTACGGGTTCGGGTACGGCGTAGGGTATGGGTTAGATTTAGGGTTTGGGTTATTTTTAGGGTTAGGGCTCGGTTTAGGATATGGGTTAGGTGTAGGGTACGTGTTAGGGTTAGGGTAGGGGTTAGGGTTAGGGTACGAGTTAGGTTTAGGGTAGTTATTAAACCTATTCCACTCTCTAGATACCCCTTAGCACGTAATGGTATATTATTTGGGGTTCCAGCCATGGAGAAGAGTTTAGACACTAGGATAAGATAAGGAACACACCCATTATAAAGAAATCACATTAGGATTCTCTTTTTAAACTGTTCCTTAAAACATTAGTGCTTAGGAAATCTATTGGAGGCAGAAGCAGTCAAGGGTAGATTAGGGTTAGAGTTAGGGTTAGGGTTAGGGTTAGGGTACGGTTTAGGTTATGGGTTCGGGTACGGGTTCGGGTACGGCGTAGGGTATGGGTTAGGGTTAGGGTTAGTGTTAGGGTTAGTGTTAGTGTTAGGGTATGGTTTAGGGTATGGGTTCGGGTACGGGTTCGGGTACGGCGTAGGGTATGTGTTAGGGTTAGGGTTAGTGTTAGGGTTAGTGTTAGTGTTAGGGCTCGGTTTAGGGTACGGGTTAGGATTAGGGTACGTGTAAGGGTTAGGGTACGGATTAAGGTTAGGCTACGCGTTAGGGTTAGGGTAGTTATTAAACCGATCCCACTCTCTAGATACCCCATAGCACGTAAAGGAATATTATTTTGGGGTCCAGCCACGGAGAAGAGTTTAGACACTAGGATAAGATAAGGAACACACCCATTATAAAGAAATCACATTAGGTTTCTCTTTATAACCTGTTCCTTAAAACACTAGTGGTTAGGTAATCCATTTGTGGAAGAAGCTGTCAAGGGTAGCTTAGGGTTAGGTTTAGGGTACGGCTTAGGGTACGGGTTGAGGTACGGTTTCGGGTATGGCGTAGGGTATAGGTTAAGGTTAGGGTTAGGGTTAGTTTTACGGTTAGGGCTCAGTTTTGGGTAGGGGTTAGGATTAGGGTACGTGTTAGGGTTAGGGTAGGGGTTTGGGTTAGGGTAGGCGTCAGGGTTAGGGTAGTTATTAAACCTATCCCACTCTCTAGATACCCCTTAGCACGTAAAGGAATATTATTTGGGGGTCCAGCCATGGAGAAGAGTTTAGACACTAGCATAAGATAAGGAACACACCCATTAGAAAGAAATCACATTAGGATTCTCTTTTTAACCTGTTCCGTAAAACACTAGTGCTTAGGAAATCTATTGGAGGCAGAAGCAGTCAAGTGTAGCTTAGGGTTAGGGTTAGGGTTAGGGTTAGGGTACGGCTTAGGTTATGGGGTCGGGTATGGTTTCAGATACAGCGTAGAGTATGGTTTGGGGTTAGGGTTAGGGTTAGTGTTAGGGTTAGGGCTCGGTTTAAGTTTAGGGTTAGGGTTAGGGTTAGGGTACGGCTTAGGGTATGGGTTCGGGTACGGGTTTGGGTAACACGTAGCGTATGGTTTATTGCTAAGTTTAGGTTTAGTTTTAGGGTTAGGCCTCGGTTTAGGTTATGGGTTAGGATTAGGGTACGTGTTAGGGTTAGGGTAGGGGTTAGGGTTAGTGTACGCATTATGGTTAGGGTAATTATTAAACCTATTCCACTCTCTAGATACCACTTAGCACATAAAGGAATATTATTTGTGATTCAGCCATGGAGAATAGTTTAGACACTAGAATAAGATTAGGAACACACCCATTATAAAGAATTCACATAAGGATTTTCTTTTTAAACTGTTCCTTAAAATACTAGTGCTTAGGAAATCTACTCGAGGCAGAAGCAGTCAAGGGTAGCTTACGGTTAGGGTTAGGATTAGGGTTAGGGTACGGTTTAGGGTACGGGTCGAGGACGGGTTCGGGTACGGCGTAGGGTATGGGTTATGGTTAGTGTTAGGGTTAGTGTTAGGGTTAGGGCTCGGTTTAGGGTTAGGGTTAGGGTTAGGGTTAGGGTACGGATTAGGGTATGGGTTCGGGTACGGGTTCAGGTTCGGCGTAGTGTATGGTTTAGGGCTAGGTTTAGGTTTAGTTTTAGGGTTAGGGCTCGGCTTAGGGTATGGGTTAGAATTAGGGTACGTTTTAGGTTTACGGTTAGGGTTAGGGTTAGGGTACGGGTTCGGGTACGAAGTAGGGTATGGGTTAGGGTTAGGGTTAGTTTACGGGATAGGGTTCGGTTTAGGGTACGGATTAGGATTAGGGTACATGTTAGGTTTAGGTTAGGGGTTAGGGTACATGTTAGAGTTAGGATATTTATTAAACCTATCCCACTCTCTACATACCACTTAGCACTTAAAGGAATATAATTTGAGGTCCAGCCATGGAGAAGAGTTTAGATACTAGGATAAAATAAGGAACACACCCATTAAAAAGAAATCACATTAGGATTATCTTTTTAACCTATTCCTTAACACACTAGTGCTTAGGAAATCTACTGGAGGCAGAAGCAGTGAAGGGTAGCTTAGGGTTAGGTTTAGGGTACGGCTTAGGGTACGGGTTGAAGTACGCTTTCGGGTACGGCGTAGGGTATAGGTAAAGATTAGGGTTACGGATAGTTTTAGGGTTAGGGCTCGGTTTAGGGTACGGGATAGGATTAGGGTACGTGTTAGGGTTAGGGTAGGGGTTAGGGTTAGGGTAGTTATTAAACCTATCCCACTCTCTAGATACCCCTTAGAACGTTAAGGAATATTATTTGGGGGTTCAGCCATGGAGAAGAATTTAGACGCTAGGATAAGATAATGAACACACCCTTTAAAAAGAAATCACATTAGGATTCTCTATTTAACCTGTTCCTAAAAACACTATTGCTTAGGAAATCTATTGGAGGCAGAAGCAGTCAAGGGTAGCTCACGGTTAGGGATAGGTTTAGGGTTAGGGTTAGGGTACGGTTTAGGGTACGGGTTAGGGTTAGGGTGTTTATTATACCTATCCCAATCTCTAGATACCACTTAGCACGTAAAGGAATATTATTTGGGATCCAGGCATGGAGAAGAGTTTAGACACTAGGATAAGATAAGGAACACACCCATTATTAAGAAATCACATTAGGATTCTCTTTTTAACCTGTTCCTTAAGACACTAGTGCTTTGGGAATCTGTTGCAGGCAGAAGTAGTCAAGGGTGGGTTAGGATTAGTGTTAGGGTTACAGTACGGCTTTGGGTACGGGTCGGGTACGGCGTAGGTTATGGGTTAGGGTTAGGGTTCGGGTTAGTTTTAGGGTTAGGGCTCGGTTTAGGGTACGGGTTAGGATTAGGGTACTGGTTAGGGTTAGGGTAGGGGTTCGGGTTAGGGCAGTTATTAAACCTATCCCACTCTCTGGATATCCCTTAGCATGAAAAGGAATATTATTTGGGGATCCAGCCATGGAGAAGAGTTTAGACACTAGGATAAGATAAGGAACACACCCATTATAAAGAAATCACATTAAGGTTCTCTTTTTAACTTTTTCCTTAAAACACTAGTGCTTAGGAAATCTACTGGAGGCAGAAGCAGTCAAGGGTAGCTTACGGTTAGGGTTAGGGTTAGGATTAGGGTATGGCTTAGGGTTCCGGTTTCAGCTACGGGTTCGGGTACGGCGTAGGGTATGGGTTAGGGTTAGGGTTAGGGTTAGTGTTAGGGTTAGGGCTCGGTTTAGGGTACGGGTTACGATTAGGGTACGTGTTAGGGTTAGGTTAGGCGTTAGGGTTAAGGTACGCTTTCGGGTTAGAGTAGTTATTAAACCTATCCCACTCTCTAGATACCCCTTAGCACTTAAAGGAATGTTATTTGGGGGTCCAGCCATGGTTAAGAGTTTAGGCAATAGGATAAGATAAGGAACACACCCATTATAAAGAAATCACATTAGGATTCTCTTTTTAACCTGTTCCTTAAAACACTAGTGCTTAGGAAATCTATTGGCGGCAGAAGCAGTCAAGGGTAGCTTAGGCTTAGGGTTATGTTTAGGGTTAGGGTTAGGGTACGGCTTAGGGTACGGGTTCGGGTATGGGTTTGGGGACGGCCTCGGGTATGGGTTAGTGTTGGGGTTAGTTTTAGCGTTAGGGCTCGTTATAGGGTACGGTTTAGGATTAGGGTACGTGTTAGTGTTAGGGTAGGGTTTAGGGTTAGGGTATGCCTTAGGGTTAGGGTATTTATTAAACCTATCCCAATCTCTAGATACCACTTAGCACGTAAAGGTATATTATTTGGGGTCCCGCCATGGAGAAGAGTTTAGACACTAGGAAAAATAAGGAACACACCCATGATAAATAAATCACATTAGGATTCTCTTTTTAACCTGTTCCTTAAAACACTATTACTCTAGGAAATCTATTGGGGGCAGAAGCAATCAAGCGTAGTTTAGGGTTAGGGTTAGGGTTACGGTTAGGGTTAGGGTTAGGGTACGAATTTGCCTACGGTTTTGGGTACGGCGTAGGGTTTGGGTTAGGGTTAGGGTTAGTTTATGCGTTAGGCCTCGGTTTAGGTTTCGGGTTAGGTTTAGGGTAGGGGTTAGAGTTAGGGTACGCATTAGGGTTAGGGTTAGGGTTAGGGTTAGGGTTAGGGTTAGTTTTAGGGTTAGGGCTCCATTTAGGTTACGGGTTAGGATTAGGGTACGTGTAAGGATTAGGGTAGCGGTTAGGGTTCAGTTACGCGTTAGGGTTAGGGTATTTATTAAACCTATCCCACTCTCTAGATACCACTTAGCACGTAAAGGAATATTATTTGGGGGTCCAGCCATGGAGAAGAGTTTAGACATTAGGATAAGATAAGGAACACACCCATTATAAAGAATTCACATTAGGATTCTCTTTTTAACCTGTTCTTAAAATACTAGTGCTTAGGAAATCTACTGGAGGCAGAAGCAGTCAAGGGTACCTTAGGGTTAGGGTTAGGGTTAAGGTTAGGGTACGGCATTTGGCAGGGGTTCGGGTACGGCGTAGGGTATGTGTTAGGGTTAGGGTTAGTTTTAGGGTTAGGGCTCGGTTTAGGGTACAGGTTAGGATTAGAGTTCGTGTTAGGGTACGGGTAGTGGTTAGTGTTAGGTTACGCGTTAGGGTTAGGGTATTTACTAAACTTTTCCCACTCTCTAGATACCACTTAGCATGTAAAGGAATATTATTTGGGATTCAGCCATGGAGAAGAGTTTAGACACTAGAATAAGGTTTGGAACACCCCCATTATAAAGAATTCACATAAGGATTTTCTTTTTAACCTGTTCCTTAAAATACTAGTGCTTAGGAAATGTACTGGATGCTGAAACAGTGAAGGATAGCTTAGGGTTAGGTTTAGTGTTAGGGTTAGGGTACGGCATAAGGTGCGGGTTCGGGTACCGCGTAGGGTATGGGTTAGGGTTAGGGTTACTGTTAACTTTAGTGTTAAGGCTCAGTTTAGGGTACGGTTTAGGATTGGATACATGTTGCTGTTAGGGTAGGGGTTATGGTTAGGTTACACGTTAGTGTTAGGGTATTGATTAATCCTATCCCAATCTCTAGATACCAATTAGCACGTAAAGGAATATTATTTGGGGTCCAGCCATGGAGAAGAGTATACACAGTAGGATAAGATAAGGAACACACCCATTATTAAGAAATCACATTAGGATTTTCTATTTAACCTATTCCTTAAAACACTAGTGCTTAGGAAATCTATTGGAGGCAGAAGCAGTGAAGTATGTATAGTGTTAGGTTTAGGGTAACGGTTAGGGTTAGGGTTAGGGTCAGGGTTAGGGTACGGCTTTGCGTAAGGTTTCGGGAAGGGCTTAGGGTATGGGTTAGTGTTAGGGTTTGGGTTAGTTTACGTGTTAGGGATCGGATTAGGTTACGGGTTAGGAGTAGGGTACGTGTTAGGGTTAGGGTAGGGGTTAGGCTTTGGGTACGCTTTAGGGTTAGGATATTTATTAAAGCTATCCCACTGTCTATATACCACTTAGCATGTAAACGAATATTATTTGGGGTCCAGCCATTGTTAAGAGTTTAGACAATTGGATAAGATAAGGAACACAGGCATTATTAAGAAATCACATTAGGATTCTCTTTTTAACCTGTTCCTTAAAACACTAGTGCTTACGAAATCTATTGGAGGCAGAAGCAGTGAAGGGTAGCTTAGGGTTAGGGTTAGTGTACAGCTTAGGTTATGGGTTCAGGTACGGGTTTGGGTACGGCGTAGGATATAGGTGAGTGTTAGGGTTAGGTTTAGTTTTAGGGTTAGGGCTCGGTTTAGGATACGGGTCAGTATTAGTGTACGTGTTAGTGTTATGGTAGGGGTTAGGGTTAGTGTACGCATTAGGTTTCAGTTATTTATTAAACCTATCCCAATCTCTAGATACCAATTAGCACGTAAAGGAATATTATTTGGGGTCCAGCCCTGGAAAAGAATTGAGATGCTAGGATAAGATAATGAACACACCCATTATAACGAAATGACATTAGGATTCTCTTTTTAACCTGTTCCTTAAAACACTAGTGCTTAGGAAATCTACTGGAGGCAGAAACAGTCAAGGGTAGCTTAGGCTTAGGCATAGGTTTAGGGTTAGGTTTAGGGTACGGCTTAGGGTGCGGGTATGGGTATGGGTTCGGGTACGGTGTAGGGTATGGGTTAGTGTTAGGGTTAGTTTTAGGGTTAGGTTTCAGTATAGGGTACGGGTTAGGATTAGGGTATGTGTTACGGTTTGGGTAGGGGTTAGGGTTAGGGTACGCGTTAGGGTTAGGGTAGTTATTAAACTTATCCCACTCTCTAGATACCCCTTAGCACGTAAAGGAATATAATTTGGGGGTCCAGCAATGGAGAAGAGTTTAGACACTAGGATAAGATAAGGAACACACCCATTATAAAAAATCACATTAGGATTCTCTTTTAACCTGTTCCTTGTAACCCTAGTGCTTAGGAAATCTATTGGAGGCAGAAGCAGTCATGGGTAGCTTAGGGTTAGTGTTAGGTTTAGGGTACTTCTTAGTGTATGGGTTCGGGTACGGGTTAGGTTACGGCGTAGGGTATGGGTTAGGGTTAGGGTTAGTGTTAATTTTAGGGTTAGGGCTCGGTTTAGCGTACGGGTTATGATTAGGATACATGTTAGGGTTACGTTAGGGTTAGAGTACGCGTTAGGGTTAGGGTATTTATTAAAGCTATCCCAATCTCTAGATACGACATAGCACGTAAAGGAATATTATTTGGAGTCCAGCCATGGAGAAGAGTTTAGACAGTATGATAAGATAAGGAACACACACATTATAAAGAAATCACGTTACGATTCTCTTTTTAACCTGTTCCTTAAAACACTAGTGCTTAGGAAATCTATTGGAGGCCGAAGCAGTCAAGGGTAGCAGGGTTAGGGAGAGGTTTAGTGTTAGGGTTAGGGTACGGCTTAGGGTACGGGTTCGGGTACGGCGTAGTGTATGGGTTAGGGTTAGGGTTAGTGTTAGTTTTTGGGTTATGGCTCTGTTTAAGCTCCGGGTTAGGATTAGTGTACGTGTAAGGTTTAGTGTAGGGGTTAGGGTTAGGGTATTTATTAAACCTATCCTAATCTCTAGATACCACTTAGCATGTAAAGCGGTATTATTTGGGTTCCAGCCATTGAGAAGGGTTTAGACACTAGGATAAGATAAGGAACACACCCATTATAAATAAATCACATTAGGATTCTCTTTTTAACCTATTCTTTAAAACCCTACTGTGTAGGAAATCTATTGGAGGCAGAAGCAGTGAAGGGTAGCTTAGGGTTAGCTTTAGGGTACGGCTTAGTGTATGGTTTCGGGTACGGCATAGGGTATGGGTTAGTGTTAGGGTTAGGGTTAGTGTTAGGTTTATGGCTCGGTTTATGGTACGGGTTAGGATTAGTGTACGTGTAAGGGTTAGGGTAGGGGTTAGGGTTAGGGTACGCATTAGGTTTAAGGTATTTATTAAAACTATCCCACTCTCTAGATTCCCCTTAGCACGTAAAGAATATTAGTTGGCGTCCAGCCATGGAGAAGAGTTTTGACACTAGGATAAGATCAGGAACACACCCATTATAAAGAAATCACATTAGGATTCTCTTTTTAACCTGTTTCTTTAAACAGTAGTACTTAGGAAATCTATTGGAGGCAGAAACTGTCAAGGGTAGCTTAGGGTTAGGGATAGGGTTAGGGTTAGCGTTAGGGTACGGCTTAGGGTACGGTTTCGGGTACGGCGTATGGTATGGGTTAGGGTTAGGGACAGGGTTAGTTTTAGGGTTATGGCTCGGTTTAAGCTCCGGGTTAGTATTAGTGTATATGTAAGGGTTAGGGTAGGGGTTAGGGTACGCGTTAGGGTTAGGGTATTTATTAAAACTATCCCACTCTCCAGATACCACTTAGCACGTAAAGGAATATTAGTTGGCGTCCAGCCATGGAGAAGAGTTTAGACACCAGGATAAGATCAGGAACACACCCATTATAAAGAAAGGACATTAGGAGTCTCTTTTTAACCTGTTCCTTAAAACACTATTGCTTAGGTAATCTATTGGAGGCAGAAGCTGTAAAGGGTAGTTTAGGTTTAGAGTTAGTGTTAGGGTTAGGGTTAGTGTACGGCTTAGGATACGGCATAGCTTATGGGTTAGGGTTAGGGTTAGTTTTAGGGTTAGGTTTAGGTTCAGGGTACGGGTTACCCTAGGGCTTAGGTTACGGCGTAAGGTATGGGTTAGGTTTAGGGTTAGGGTTAGGTTTATGGTTAGAGCTAGGTTTGGTTTCGGGTTAGGATTAAGTTATGGTTTAGGGTTAGGGTACGCGTTAGGGTTAGGGTATTTATAAAACCTATCCCACTCTCTAGATACCACTTAGCATGTAAAGGAATATTATTTGGGGTCCAGTCATGGAGAAAAGTTTAGACACTAGGATAATATAAAGAACACACACATTATAAATAAATCACATTAGGATTTTCTTTTTAACCTGTGTCTTAAAACACTAGTGCATAGGAAATCTATTGCAGGCAGAAGAGGTAGAGGGTAGTTTAGGGTTAGTGTTAGTGTTAGTGTTAGTGTTGGGTACGTCTTAGGGTTCAGGTTAGAGTATGGCATAGGGTATGTGCTAGTGTTAGGGTTAGTTTTAGGGTTAGGGTTAGGTTTAGTGTACGGTTTAGAATTAGGGTACTGGTTAGGGTTAGGGTATGGGCTAGGTTTGGTGTAAGTGTTAGATTTAAGGTATTTATTAAACCTATCCCACTCTCCAGATACCACTTAGCACATAAATGTGTATTATTTGAGGTTCAGCCATGGAGAACATTTTAGAGACTAGGATAAGATAAAGAACACACAAATTATAAATAAATCACATTAATTAATATATTCAGGAAAAAACGTATACGCCCTTTTTGGCCAACAGCATCATTATCAAAGTTTTGCCGCTTTTCATGTGCTTTAAAGGCGAGTCGAATCTACCTCCTGAAATCTGTTTCCTGCAATTCTGCCTTGCTTTCAAACCCTCTTCGTTGCCTTCCCTGAATATATTTTTGGATGAAACTTGCACAAGCCTCTTAGATAGCCTCATCCACCAGAGGGTAGACAGCAGAAGCAAGAAGAACTACAATTCTGCAGCCTGTGGAAGGAAAACCATATTCACAGAAAGATAGATAAAATGAAAAGGCAGAGGACTTTATACCAGATCAAGGAACAAGATAAAACCCCAGAAAAACAATGAAATGAGGTGGCGATAGGGAACCTTCCAGGAAAAGAATTCAGAATAATGATAGTGAAGATGATCCAAGACCTTGGAAAAAGAATGCAGGCAAAGTTCGAGAAGATGCAAGAAAAGCTGAACAAAGACCTAGAAGAATTAAGGAACAAACACCTAGAAGAATTAAAGAACAAACAAACAGAGATGAACAATATAATAACTGAAATGGAAAATACACAAGAAGGAATCAGTAGCAGAATAACTGTGGCAGAAACACGGATAAGTGACCTGGAAGAAAGAAAGGTGGAAATCACTGCCATGGAACAGAATAAAGAAGAAGAATGAAAATAAATGAAGACACCCTAAGAGTCCTCTGGGACAACATTAAACATAACAACATTCGCATTATAGGGGTCCCAGAAGGAGAAGAGGCAGAGAAGGGACCCGAGAATATATTTGAAGAGATTACAGTCGAAGACTTCCCTAGCATGGGAAAAGAAATAGCCACCCAAGTCCAGGAAGTGCAGAGAGTCCCAGGCAGGATAAACCAAAGGAGAAAAATGCCGAGACACAGAGTAATCAAATTGAAAAAAATTAAAGACAAAGAATAATTATTGAAAGCAACAAGGGAAAAATGACAAATAACATACACAGGAACTCCCATAAGGTTAACAGCTGATTTCTCAGCAGAAAATCCACAAGCCAGAAGGGAGTGGCATGATAAATTTAAAGTGATGAAAGGGAAGAACCTACAACCAAGAGTACTCCACCCAGCAAGGATCTTATTCAGATTCGACGGAGAAATCAAAAGCTTTACAGACAAGCAAAATCTAAGAGAATTCAGCACCACAAAACCAGCTCTACAACAAATGCTAAAGGAACTTCTCTCAGTGGGAAACACAAGAGAAGAAAGGGATCCACCAAGACAAACCCATAACAATTAAGAAAATAGTAATAGGAACATACATATCAATAATTACCTTAAACGTGAATGGACTAAATGCTCCAACCAAAAGACACAGGCTTGCCGAATGGATACAAAAACAAGACCCATATATATGCTATCTAAAAGAGACCCATTTCAGACCTAGGGACACATACAGACTGAAAGAGAGGCGATGGAAAAATATATTCTATGCAAACGAAAATCAAAAGAAAGCTGGAGTAGCAATACTCATATCAGATAAAATAGACTTTAAAATAAAGAATGTTACAAGAGACAAGCAAAGACACTACATAATGATCAAGGGATCAATCCAAGAAGATATAACAATTATAAATATATATGTACCCATCATAGGAGCACCTCAATATATAAGGCAACTGCTAACAGCTATAAAAGAGGAAATCGACAGTAACACAATAATCGTGGGGGACTTTAACAGCTCACTTACACCAATGGAGATCATCCAGACAGAAAATTAATAAGGAAACACAAGCTTTAAATGACACAATAGACCAGATAGATTTAACTGATATTTAGAGGACATTCCATCCAAAAACAGCAGATTACACGTTCTTCTCAAATGCCCACGGAACATTCTCCAGGATAGATCACATCTTGGGTCACAAATAAAGCCTCAGTAAATTTAAGAAAACTGAAATCATATCAAGCAGCTGTTCTGACCACAATGCTATGAGATTAGAAATCAATTACAGGGGATAAAAGGTAAAAAACACAAACACATGAAGGCCAAACAATACGTTACTAAATAACCAAGAGATCACTGAAGAAATAAAAGAGGAAATCAAAAACTACCTAGAGACAAATGACAACAAAAGCACGATGATCCAAAACCTATGGGATGCAGCAAAAGCTGTTCTAAGAGGGAAGTTTATAGCAATATAAGCCTACCTCAAGAAACAAGAAAAATCTCAAATAAACAATCTAAACTTACACCTAGAGGAACTAGAGAAAGAAGAACAAAACCCAAAGTTAGTAGAAGGAAAGAAATCGTAAAGATCAGAGCAGAAATAAATGAAATAGAAACAAAGAAAACGAAAGCAAAGATCAATAAAACTAAAAGCTGGTTCTTTGACAAGATAAACAAAAATGATAAACCTTTAGCCAGACTCAAGAAAAAGAGGGAGAGGACTCAAATCAACAAAAGTAGAAGTAAAAAAGGAGAAGTTACAACAGACAGCACAGGAATACAAAGTATCCTAAGAGACTACTAAAAGCAACTCTATAACAATAAAATGGACAACCTGGAAGAAATGGACAAATTCTTAGAAAGGGATAACCTTCCAAGACTGAACCAGGAAGAAATAGAAAATATGAACAAACCTATCACAAGCAATGAAATTGAAACTGTGATTAAAAATCTTCCAACAAACAAAAGTCCAGAACCAGATGGCATCACAGGTGAATTGTATCAAACATTTAGAGAAGAGTTAACACCCAACCTTCTCAAATTCTTCAAAACAATTGCAGGGGAAGGAACACTCCCAAACTCATTCTATGAGACCACCATCACCCTGATACCAAAACCAGACAAAGATACTACAAGGAAAGAAAATTAGAGACCAATATCACTGATGATTATAGATTTAAAAATCCTCAACAAAATACTAGCAAACAGAATCGATCAACACATTAAAAGGATCATACACCATGATCAAGTGGGGTTTATCCCAGGGATGCAAGGATTCTTCAATATTCACAAATCAATGTGATACACCATATTAACAAATTGTAGAATAAATCCATATGATCATCTCAATCGATGCAGGAAAAGATTTTGAGAAAATTCAACACCCATTTATGATAAAAACTCTGCAGAGTGTGGGCATAGAGGGAAACTACCTGAACATAATAAAGGCCATATATGACAAACCCACAGCAAACATCATTCTCAATGGTGAAAAACTGAAAGCGTTTCCTCTAAGATTAGGAACAAGACAAGGATGTCTACTCTCACCACTATTATTCAACAAAGATTTGGAAGTCCTAGCCGCAGCAGTCAGAGAAGAAAAAGAAATAAAAGGAATACAAATTGGAAAAGAAGAAGTAAAATTGTCACTGTTTGCAGATGACATGATACCATAGATAGAGAATCCTAAAGATGCCACCAGAAAACTACTGGAGCTAATCAATGAATTTGGTAAAGTTGCAGGATACAAAATTAATGCACAGAAATCACTTGCATTCCTATACACTAATGAAGAAAGATCAGAAAGAGAAATTAAGGAAACAATCCCATTACCACTGCAACAAAAAGAATAAAATACCTAGGAATACACCTATCTAAGGAAGTAAAAGACCTGTACTCAGAAAACTATAAGACACTGATGAAAGAAATCAAAGATGATATAAACAGATGGAGACATATACCATGTTCTTGGATTAGAAGAATCAATATTGTGAAAATGACTATACTACCCAAAGCAGTCTACAGATTCAATGCAACCCCTATCAAATTACCAGTGGCATTTAATACAGAACTAGAACAAAAAATCTTAAAATTTGTAGGGAGACACAAAAGACCCCAGATAGCCAAAACAGTCTTGAGGGAAAAAAATAGAGCTGGAGGAACCAGACTTCCAGACTTCAGACTATATTACAAAGCTACAGTAATCAAGACAATATGATACTGACACAAAAACAGAAATATAGATCAATAGAACAGGATAGAAAGCACAGAGATAAACCCACGTACCTATGGTTAACTAATCTATGACAAAGGAGGCAAGGGTATACAATGGAGAAAAGACAGTGTCTTCAGTAAGTGGTGCTGGGAAAAGTGGACAGGTACATGTAAAAGAATGAAGTTAGAACACTCCCTAACACCATACACAAAAATAAACTCAAAATGGATTAGAGACCTAAATGTAAGACCAGACACTATAAAACTCTTAGTGGAAAACATAAGCAGAACACTCTATGACATAAATCACAGCAAGATCCTTTTTGACCCACCTCCTAGAGTAATGGAAATAAAAACAAAAATTAAAAAATGGGACCTAATGAAACTTAAAATCTTTTGTACAGCAAAGGAAAACATAAGTGGATTAGAGGGGGCTTCCCTGGTGGTGCAGTGGTTGAAAATCTGCCTGCCAATACAGGGGACACGGGTTCGAGCCCTGGTCTGAGAAGATCCCACATACCACGGAGCCACTAAGCCCATGAGCCACAACTACTGAGCCTGCGCATCTGGAGCTTGTGCTCCACAACAAGAGAGGCCGTGACGGTGAGAGGCCCACACACTGCGATGAAGAGTGGTCCCCGCTCTCCACAACTAGAGAAAGCCCTCGCACAGAAATGAAGACCCAACACAGTCAAAAAATGAATAAATATAAAATAAATTAATTAAAAACAACAAAAAAAAAGAAAAATAAAAAAAGGGACCTAATGAAACTTAAAATCTTTTGCACAGCAAAGGAAAACATAAGCGAGACGAAAAGACAACCATCAGAATGGGAGAAAATATTTTCAAATGAAGCAAATGGCAAAGGATTAATCTCCAAAAAGCAGCTCATATAGCTCAATATCACAAAAACAAACAACCCAAGCCAAAAATGGGCAGAAGACCTAAATAGACATTTCTCCAAAGAAGATATACAGGTTGCCAACAAACACTTGAAAGGATGCTGAACATCACTAATCATTAGAGAAATGCAAATCAAAACTACAGTGAGGTATCACCTCACACCAGTCAGAATGGCCATCATCAAAAAGTCTACAAACAATAAATGCTGGAGAGGCATTTATTCGAGAAAAGGGAACCCTCTTGCACTGTTAGTGGGAATGTAAATTGATATAGCCACTAGGGACAACAGTATGGGGGTTCCTTAAAAACTAATAATAGAACTACCGTATGACCCAGCAATCCCACTACTGGACATTTACCCTGAGAAAACCATAATTCAAAAAGAGTCATGTAGCACAATGTTCATTGTAGCTCTATTTACAATAGCCAGGACATGGAAGCAACCTAAGTGTCCATGGACAGGTAAATGGATAAAGAAGATGTGGCACATATATACAATGGACTATTACTCAGCCATAAAAGGAAACGAAATTGAGTTATCTGTAGTGAGGTGGATGGATCTAGAGTCTGTCCTACAGAGTGAAGTAAGTCAGAAAGAGAAAAACAAATACCGTATGCTAACACATATATATGGAATCTAAAAAAAAAGTTTATGAAGAACCTAGGGGCAGGAAAGGATTAAGGACACAGACATAGGGAAAGGACTTGAGGACATGCGGAGGGTGAAGGGTAAGCTGGGACAAAGTGAGAGAGTGGTATGGACATATATACACTACCAAATGTAAAATCGATAGCTACTGGGAAGCAGCCACATAGCACAGGGAGATCAGCTCAGTGCTTTGTGACCACCTAAAGGAGTGGGATAAGGGGGTGAGAGGGAGGTGCAAGAGGGAGGGGATATGGTGTTATATGTATACGTATAGCTGATTCACTTTTTTATACAGCAGAAACTAACACACAATTGTAAAGCAATTATACTCTAATAAACATGTAAAAGAAAAAAAAAAAGAAAGCCCAGAGATAAACCTACACACCTATGGTCCACTAATCGATGACAAAGGAGGCAAGGATATACAATGGAGAAAAGACAGTCTTTTCAATAAGTGGTGCTGGGAAAAGTGGACAGCTACATGTAAAAGAATGAAATTAGAACACTCCCTAACACCATACACAAAAAATAAACTCTAAATGGATTAGAGACCAAAATGTAAGACCGGACACTATAAAACTCTTGGAGGAAAACATAGGAAGAATAGTCTTTGACATAAATCACAGCAAGATCTTTTTTGATCCACCTCCTAGAGTAATGGAATAAAAAACAAAAAATAAACAAATGGGAGCAAATGAAACCTAAAAGCTTTTGCAAAGCAAAGGAAACTACAAACAAGATGAAAACACAACCCTCAGAATGGGAGAAAATATTTGCAAACGAATCAACGGACAAAGGATTAATCTCCAATATATATAAACAGCTCATGCAGCTCAACAGTAAAAAAAACAAACAACCCAATCTAAAAATGGGCAGATGACGTAAATAGACATTTGTCCCAAGAAGACATACAGATGGCCAAGAAGTACATGAAAAGCTGCTCAACATCACTAATTATTAGAGAAATATAAACCAAAACTACAATGAGGTATCACCTCACACAACTTAGAATGGGCATCCTTAGAAAATCTAGAAACAAGAAATGCTGGAGAGGGTGTGGAGAAAAGGGAACCCTCTTGCACTCTTTGTGAGAATGTAAATTGATACAGTCACTATGGAGAACAGTATGGAGGTTCCTTAAAAAACTAAAAATAGAATTACCATATGACCCAGCAATCCCACTACTGGGCACATACCCAGAGAAAACCATAATTCAAAAAAACACATTCACCACAATGTTCATTGCAGCACTATTTACAATAGCCAGGTCATGGAAGCAACCTAAATGCCCATAGACAGACGAATGGAAAAGATGTGGTACATATATAAAATGGAATATTACTCAGCCATAAAAAGGCATGAAATTGGGTCATTTGTAGAGACGTGGATAGATCTAGAGACAGTCATACAGAGTGAAGTAAGTCAGAAAGAAAAAACAAATATCGTATATTAACGCATACATGTGGAACCTAGAAAAATGGTACAGATGAACCAGTTTGCAAGGCAGAAATAGAGACACAGATGTAGAGAACAAACATATGGACACCAAGGGGGGAAAGGGCAGGGTGGTGGTTGTGGGATGAATTGCGAGACTGGAATTGACATATGTACACTTATATGTATAAAATAGATAACCAATAAGAACCTGCTGTATAAAAAATCAATAAAATAAAATTAAAAAATTAAATAATATTAAAAAAATAAAACAGAAAACAAAGTTCGTTCCTTCCCATAGATGTATTTATATGAATGAATTATTTCCATGCTTATATCTATAAATACAAAAAGAGGAATAAAACCTACCTTGAACCAAAAAAGAAAAAAAAAACAGCACCCACTGGTCATACAGAGGAAAACCTATCAGGGCACTTGCTCCAGTGGTAAACAATTCTGAAGTTGGTCAGAGGTGGGTAATCGTCTCCCATGCAGCCAGCAGCCCCCCCCCCCCGCAAGGAGCGTCCTCATTGCAAAGATGGGGGACGGTGAGGAGGCGTCGCTGAGTAAACGTGAGCTGAGCCCCAGGCCAGCTGCTGCTGAAATTTTCCCACCCTTCCCAGGTAAAACACTTGAATGTGTGCAAAGACTTTAAAGCCTAGAGGAAGGGGCTTGGAGTCACACCAGCAACAGCATGCAGGCCGACTTGGTGCCTACAGGCCAGCCAGGATGGTCCTGGCCCCGGGCACTCTTCTGGAAGCTTTCCATTTCCCTGCCTGAGGTACCCCTCCTGTCCCGGCCCCCACTGCTTTCTTCCTTCCTCACCTCTGCCCGGGGAGAAATTCCAGCAGCAGGTATGGGTGACACATACTCTTCTTTAGCAGGTGGCAGCCCGGCAACTCCTGCAGAAAGTCCAACAGAGCCCCACTCACACAGGGCCACCCATAGAGCCATGGGCCCTACTCCCTCCCACCAGCCCAGCCCCAAGACTGCTGACGGGGCAGAGAATATGGCGTCAGGCACAGCTGCAGGGGCTTTTGCTGCCTGGAGGGGTGTTTATATTGACCTCAACCCAGGCACACCTGGGAAAGGCTGGCCGGCCGGGTCAGGCTGCCTAGGTCAGCCAATCCTCGCCCCTCAGGGGCTCAGCGTGGCAGAAAATGGGCCTTGCTGCACCGGCCAGGTCCAAGGAACAGCTGTAGGGTCCTGAGAGTCAGGATAGACAAGGGGCGGCAGCCCTGGCTTATTTTCTAATCATTTTATCTGACCCATGAGTGGGAGACAACTTCAAGAAGACCCTCTCCTAATGAGAGGAACCCAGGAGTCAGGGAGAGGAGGGGTGGTGGGTGGAGACAGAAGCCTGGTGCCCCGGCTTCAGTGGAAGCCCCTGGAAGACCAGGCAGAGGGAGGCGGCACAGAGTGAAGCCCAGGGTCACAGAGCTGTCGGAGCTGCTGTCTGTTAGTTCAAGCCCTGCTCTGAGGTGCTCTGTGTCAGCTCTGACCGACAGGTGAGCTGGAAGTGCTCTGCAATGAGGGCTACGTGCACGGTTCCTGTGTGCCCAGCCCTGCCAGTGTACCTGCCCAGGGGAGCTCCGTATCCTGGGAGGGGCCTGACCATGAGAGCCCCGTGGGCTGCTGGGTACCTGCACAGGTGAGTTCCAAATCCTGGGAGGGGCCTGACCATGAGAGCCCCGTGAGCTGCTGGGTACCTGCACAGGTGAGTTCCATATCCTGGGAGGGGCCTGACCATGAGAGCCCCGTGGGCTGTTGGGTACCTGCCCAGGTGAGCTCCATATCCTGGGAAGGGCCTGACCATGAGAGCCCCGTGGGCTGCTGGGTACCTGCACAGGTGAGCTCCATATCCTGGGAGGGGCCTGACCATGAGAGCCCCGTGGGCTGCTGGGGACCTGGTAAAGGACGCTAGGACAGTCAGTGAAGCCACAGAGGATATACATCCAGTAGTTCCTAATTCCTACACCCTGCTGGTCATTCTACCATCCACCAGGACATGCTATTCTGTATTAGACTTCAATGATGCCTTCTTCTGTATTCCATTAGTCCCAGAATCACAAGAAATTTTGGCTGTGAGTGGCAGGACTCAACATACAACAGAAACAATACTGCTGGGCCGTCCTGCCCCAGGGGTTCAAAAATTCCCACACCATCTTTGGGGAAACGTTAGCTAAAGACCTAAAAGATCTACCTCTGGAGAAGGGAACCCTCCTTCAATATGCAGACGACATTCTGATCGCCAGCCCTACTAAGGAGGCCTCTGAACTACCTAGACAATAAAAGATAGAAGGTGTCCAAGAAAAAGGCTCAAATATTACAGACCAAGGTGACCTGCCTGGGCTTCATTCTCACAGAAGGTCAGAGAAGCCCATCCCAGGAAAGGGAAGAAGCCATTTGCAGTCTTACCCTTCCTAAAACTAGAAGACAGCTTAGGGGTTCCTGGGGAGGCTGGGGTTTGCTGCATCTGGATCCCTAACTACAGTCTAATAGCTGGGCCTCTATATGAAACACTGAAAGGAAAAGATGATGATCCTTTTGAATAGAATCCAGAAGCGGCCTTTCAAGAAGGGAAAGAGCAGTCAATTCAGACCCTTGCCCTGGACCTCCCTAACTTAGCTAAACCCTTTGACCTTTACATTCCCGGTCATTACATTCCCGGTCATTACATTGCCCTTGGAGTATTAGTGCAAAAACTGGGACCACTTGAAATGGAACAACGCAAGAATGCCCTCCAGACATTGGCCAGCCACCCCATCCGACCAGGATACTGGGGGTATCTAAAAACCTGCAAATCAGCAGCCCACAAGGCCAGCTCCCTCCTAAGGGAAAAGGACGCCACTTGGTGATCCTAAGCACCCACCATGACCTGAAGTTGCAGGGATCGCTCCGTGGGCACACTGACCTCGAGTTGAGGAGGCCCTCCAACTCCAACCTCCAGAGAGACAACCTGGAGCAACGGGTCCCCATGACGACTCATGTGACCATAACTTGACCTGGAGCTTCTCTCAGAAAACAACAAGAGTGTGCCCCAAAAGAGCAGACTATTGCTTGCAGGACTTACTTCACCCAGAGCGGAGCTAATAAACTTGGCAGGGGAAACGTAAATAATGCTGTCACCATAGAAAAGCCTACAGACACCACGGTGACGGCGGCCAATGAGACCAGCTGGACTCCTGTCTACTTCAAAAGGTCATTGACTCAGTGGCCGTCATGGTCCTGGGTCACCACCGGCCCTGGACCATCTGGGAGTTGAGCAGGCAGGGCTCTGACACCTGGTGCTGTTTGTACATTAATTCAGTGGCCTAATTGTAGAAAGCACAGACTACTGGTCAGAGCATCTAGGCTGGCAGAAACCGTCAGCCTAAGGTGGCTGAACAAATGTGGAGCGGGGTAAAACCGGCCCCCCAGCGTCTCTGCGCATCTCTTTCCTGGACCCTTAAAGGTCATTAGAATCTATAAAACTTCCAATGCTGGTGCTCTGGTGAACGAGAAGTGAAGGAGGAGGCCTGGGGACAATCAACCGCACCTGGAGGCTGCTGGGGAGAAGTTCTGTCCCTCCCCCCAGGTATGAGGACACCAAACTCAGCACGAAGCATTTAGAGAAGAGGCGTCTGCACCCTCAGCGCCCCAGGAATGAGGAATGGGACAAAAGGCAGAGGAGAGGTTTGTCACCAGCAAAGCCCATTAAAAATTCCTGGGAGATAAAAACAGAATCTGGGCAACAAAATAAAGTCTAACCTTTTTTTCCTTTGTGCTTTGTCTAATTTCACTTGCTCCTTGGTTTCCACATGCAGAGATCCCACACTGGGCACTTCAGACCCGATTTCCTAGTGCAAAATGGCTGGGCTGACACCTCAGCTTGCAGGCCCCCATGCAGACTCTGCGACTTAGAGCCTGAGCTCCAGCCAACCCGGCCCTCGAAAGCTCCGCCCCCTCCCTCCCGCTGTTTCTGACGGGATCCCTACAGAGCAGCCCGGCCCACAGCCCACGGGGGAGCGCACGCTCTCACCTCTCCAGTCTCTGATCAAAATATAAAATTTTCCTTTGCTTCTGAACCAAACTCAGTCTCGATTTGTTGGCTCCAATGACACTTGGCAGGGTGACCCTTGTTGGGGCCCACTCTGGAGGATCAGTAACAGAAATTGAGAACATTGTAACTTCAATGAACAGATGTGTGAGCCAAACTGTAATTAACATAGAGCAGTGTATAAGGCTCGTGTAAAATAAGATGTTTCTAACAATTCCATTTGATATTTCCATCACTTTATTATAAGCAAGTTCTGTGGAGGGGTTTGTCTTATTTGTCAGGTCAACATTAGAGAAATGCAGTGATTTCTTTCCAAGGATGTATATCTAAAAACCTTGGCTGAAGTTTCAATCTTGTTTTTAATGATTTTCCATTAAAAATGATACCTCTATTTCAGCTCCCGGATTTCTGACAAGTATAAAATCTTATAAGTTTTTATTACCAAAGGGGAAAGGTGGGAGGAGGGATAAATTAACAGTTTTGGATTAACACATACACACTGCTATGTATAAAACATATCATCAACAAGGAACTACTGTACAACACAGGGAACTATACTCAATATTTTGTAATAACCTCTAAGGGGAAATAGTCTGAAAAAAAATACATATCTATATCGACATCATCTTTCAACTACAGATAGAACGGAACCTAAAGGAGGCCGATGGTGAGACATTCTGACTCTGAAGACTTCAATCATCTAAAGTTCGGACTCTGCATATGGCCCAAGTCCCTTAAAGAATATACATGTACCCATAGCTTAAAAATTCCCCAGATTGGGGTTCAGGGAGACAGAGATTTGTAAAAATCCCTGGTGCTCTCCTTACATGCAAGGGACCTTTCCTACAGCTAAAACATACCTGTGACACCCAGAAAACTGTACACGGTTTCATCGGGAAGAGTTGGGAAAAGGCACCTCATCTCCTCATCTCCTGGTTGTAGGGTTCACCCCTCCAGCCCCTTTCCTAACAATCTCCCCACTTGGGATGTCAGCACCTTCAATATCCTGTTGTGCACAGTTTGGAATTAGTCCAGAGGATGAAACGGAAGGAGGAGAAACAATGAGAAACAAGCCCTAGATGTTGGGAAAGGAACATGTCACTGTAATTTCCCATCAGGAAAGAGAATTAACCACGGGCTCACCCTGCCCGCCGGAACAACAATAGGTCTTGAAACAATCTTGCCGTTTTGTGGCCAGCTCCTAAAAAAGCGAGCAGAAAAATGGAGCTCAGGGGCATTGCGATTCACAAACCTTCAGAGTTATAAATTATAATTATCGTCCAAAAATATTTTGAGGTAAGGCAATGAAGAGGATTTGAAAGCAAGGCAGAATTGCAGGAAATAGATTTCAGGAGGTAGACTCGAATTGCCTTTAAAGCACATGAAAAGCGGCAAAACTTTGACAATGATGCTGTTGGCCAAAAAGGGCGTATGTCTTTTTTCCTGAATATATTCAGGAAAAAACGCATACCCCCTTTTTGGCCAACTGAGCAAGCGCTAAATGCAAATCAGCACTACAAAGAAGTCTCACTTCCCATAGGTCAAAAGGTCCATCCTGAAAAAAGTATAAAAACCAGGAATGCAGGACATGCCATGGAGAAAAGGGAGCCTTGTTACACTGATGGGCGGGATGTAAATTGACAACAGCCACTCTGGAGAAGTGTATGGTGTGTCCTAAAACATCTAAAAAACACAGCTAAAGAGCATAGGGCACTTCCACTCATGGGCGTATAAACTGCGAAAACTAAAAATCAACAAGACAGAAGCACCCCAAAGTTTACGGCTGCTCCATTTACAAGAACCTCGATTTCGGTACACCTTAAATATCAGAGGAAAGAGAAAAATGGATAGAGAAGTTGTGGTAATTATGTACAATGGTATATCACTCAGCCATGAAATCAATGTCATAAGGCTAGTAGCAGCATAATGAGTGTATTTACGTACGATGATTGTACGATAAATAAGTCACACAGGAAAAGAAACTTATCATACGATATCACTTAGGGAGGGAAAGTAAAAATCGCTACACATGAACTGAATTACAAAACAGAACAGAGTCACACATTTAAAAAACACACTATGGCTGCTTAACGGGAAAGGTGACGTGGGGAGATGCATAAAACAAGGGTCTGAAATTAGCACAGATAACGACCCATTACCAAATAGGTAATAGACAAGACCTACCTGTTGCTTAATGAACTGGACTCAAAACCCCCTATTCACCGCAGAAGAATATATGTGACTAGTAAGAATCTTATAATCTATGTACAGATATCTCTCTGTAAGTGAACCAAGTAGGTGTAAAGCGGCTGACACACAGCAGGGAAAACAAGCTAAACTCCATTATAAAATGAAATTACAAAAAAAACAAAACAAAGAGAGTGAAAGAGAGAGAAATTCTCACAAAATTCGTTCAAGGGCCGTGAATGAACCTGGATTGACCACAATAGGGCCTGGAACAATCCTGCCGTTTTGTGGCCAGCTCCCAAAAATGCGAGTTGAAAAATAGAGATCAGGGGCACTGCAATTCACAAACCTGCAGAGTTATAAATGATAATTATCGTCCAAAAATATTTTGAGGTAAGGCAACGAAGAGGATTTGAAAGCAAGGCAGAATTGCAGGAAACAGATTTCAGGAGGTAGATTCGATTCGCTTTTAGAGCACATGATAAGCGGCAAGACTTTGATAATGATGCTGGTGGCCAAAAATGCCGTATGCGGTTTTTCCTGAATATATGCAGGAAAAAACGCATACGCCCTTTTTGGCTCACCTAGCAAGTGGGAAATGCAAATCAGCAGTACAAAGAAGTCTAACTTCCCATTGATCAAAAGACCCATCCTGAAAAAAGTGTAAAAACCAGAAATGCAGGACAGGCCATGGAGAAAAGGGAGCCATGTTGCGCTAATGGGCGGGATGAAAATTGCCAACAGCCACTCTGGAGAAGTGTATGGTGTGTCCTAAAACATCTGAAAAACACAGCTAGAGAGCATAGGGCTCCTCTACTCATGGGCGTAGAAATGTGGAAAACTAAATATCAACAAGACACAAGCACCCCAAAGTTTAGGGCTCCTCTGTTTACAAGAACATCGACTACGGTACAACTTAAATATCCCAGGAAAGAAAAAAATGGATAATGAAGTTGTGGTACTTCTGTACAATGGAATATCACTCAGCCATGAAATCAATGTCATAAAGCTAATAGCAGCATAATGAGTGGATTTAGGTGCGATGATTGTACGAGAAATAAGTCACACAGAAAAAGAAACTTATTATAAGATATCACTTAGAGTGGGAATGTAAAAATCGCTACACATGAACTGAATTACAAAACAGAACAGAGTCATACATTTAGAAAATACACTATGGCTGCTTAAGGGGAAAGGTGAGGTAGGGAGATGCATAAAACAATGGTCTGACATTAGCACAGATACCGTTCTATTACCAAATATGTAATGCGCAAGTCCTACGTGTTGCTTGATGGACTGGACTCAACAACCCCTATTCACTGCAGAAGAATATATCGGACTAGTAAGAATCTTATAATCTATGTATAGCTATCTCTCTGTAAGTGAATCAAGTAAGTGTAAAGTGCCTGACACACAGCAGTGAAAACAAGCTAAACTCCATTATAAAAAGAAATTACAAAAAAAAAAATTAAGACAGTGAAAAAGAGAGAAAGTCTTTCAAAATTCGTTCTGGGGCCGTGAATGAATCTAGATTGATCACACCTAGACCTACAGTTGGATGAGACATAAGGCTGGACACTCTTGGGGATGAGAGGATTGGTGAGGTTGGGTGAGGAAATGCAGACCCTTTAAAGTAATACTGCGTGATACCCATTCCATGGGTCCCAAATCTCCAGGTTCAAGGGAATCTTCCTACAGCGAAAACATGCATGGGAAACCCAGAGGACGGTACACCGTGTGATCCGGAAAGGTTTCTAAAACGAACCTCATTTTTCGTCTCCTGATGCTCGGGCTCGCCATTCGAGACGCTATACAGACAATTTGCCCACGTGGAGAATCAGCACCTTTAACCTCCTGTTTCGTACAGTTTGCAATTTGTCCGGAGGATGAAAGGGAAGAGGGGGAACCAATGAGAGACAAGCTCTAGGTGTTGGGATAGGCACAGGTCACTCTATTATCCCATCAGGAAGAAGAATTAACCACAGGCTCAGCCTGCCCCCCAGAACCACAATAGGGCCTGGAACAATCCTGCCGTTTTGTGGCCAGCTCCCAAAAATGCGAGTTGAAAAATAGAGCTCAGGGGCACTGCAATTCACAAACCTGCAGAGTTATAAATGATAATTATCGTCCAAAAATATTTTGAGGTAAGGCAACGAAAAGAATTTGAAAGCAAGGCTGATTTGCAGGAAACAGATTTCAGGAGGGAGGATCGATTCGCCTTTAAAGCACATGAAAAGCAGCAAAACTTTGACAATGATGCTGTTGGCCAAAAAGGGCGTATGTGTTTTTTCCTGAATATATTCAGGAAAAAACACATACGCCCTTTTTGGCCCACCAAGTAAGCGGGAAATGCAAATCAGCACTACAAAGAAGTGTCACTTCCCATCGGTCAAAAGGCCCATCCTGAAAAAAGTGTAAAAACCAGAAAAGAAGGACAAGCCATGGAGAAAAGGGAGCCTTGTTATGCTGATGGACCGATTGTAAATTGCTAAAAGCCACTCTGGAGAAGTATATGGTGTGTCCTAAAACATCTGAAAAACACAGCTAGAGAGCATAGGGCACTTCTACTTATCGGCATTTAAATTCGGAAAACTAAATATCAACAAGACACATACACCCCAACGTTTAGGGCAGCTCTGTTTTCAAGAACCTCCAGCTCGGTACACCTTAACTATCAGAGGAAAGAGAAAAATGGATAAAGAAGTTGTGGTAATTATGTACAATGGTATATCACTCAGCCATGAAATCAATGTCATAAGGCTACTAGCAGCATAATGAGTGGATTTAGGTACGATGATTGTACGAGAAATAAGTCACACAGAAAAAGAAACTTATCATAAGATATCACTTAGAGAGGGAATGTAAAAATCACTACACATGAACTGAATTACAAAACAGAACAGAGTCACACATTTAGAAAACACACTATGGCTGCTTAAGGGGAAAGGTGAGATGGGGAGGTGCATAAAACAAGGGTCTGAAATTAGCACAGATACCGACCCATTACCAAATATGTAATAGACAAGTCCTAGCTGTTGCTTAATGAACTGGACTCAAAATCCCCTATTCACCGCAGAAGAATATATCTGACAAGTAAGAATCTTATAATCTATGTACGGATATCTCTCTGTAAGGGAATCAAGTAGGTGTAAAGCGGCTGACACACAGCAGTGAAAACAAGCTAAACTCCATTATAAAAAGAAATTACAAAAAAAAAATTAACACAGTGAAAAAGAGAGAAACTCTTTCAAAATTCGTTCAGGGGCCGTGAATGAACCTGGATTGACCACACCTAGACCTACAGTTGGACGAGACATAAGGCTGGACACTCTTGGGGATGAGAGGATTGGTGAGGTTGGGTGAGCAAATGCAGACCCTTTTAAGTAATACTGCATGATACCCATTCCATGGGTCCCAAATCTCCAGGTTCAAGGGAATCTTCCTACAGCGAAAACATGCATGGGAAACCCAGAGGACGGTACACCGTGTGATCGGGAAAGGTTTCTAAAACGCACCTCATTTTTCATCTCCTGGTGCTCGGGCTCGCCATTCCAGACGCTGTACTGACAATCTGCCCACTTGGAGAATCAGCACCTTTAACCTCCTGTTTCGTACAGTTTGCAATTTGTCTGGAGGATGAAAGGGAAGAGGGGGAACCAATGAGAGACTAGCTCTAGGTGTTGGGACAAGCACATGTCACTCTCATTTCCCATTAGGAGAAAGAAGTAACCACAGGCTCAGCCTGCCTCCCGGAACCACAGTAGGGCCTGAAACAATCCTGTCATTTTACGGCCAGCTCCCAAAAAGTGAGTTGAAAAATGGAGCTCGGAGGCACTGCAATTCACAAACCTGCAGAGATACTATTGAGAAGTATCGTCCCAAAATATATTCAGGGAAGGCAACGAAGAGGGTTTGAAAGCAAGGCAGAATTGCAGGAAACAGATTTCAGGAGGTAGATTTGAATCGCCTTTTTTTTTTTAAAGGATAATTAACCAAAGTTTATTGAAGACCCAAGGTATCTGCCAAAGTGAAGATCAAACTTGAGTTTCATCCTGCTCATGTCTCTCAGGGTGAGTTCTGAGAGCTTACCCCTTAGGTGAAAATATATTTCTTCAGATAATTAGCTTTTATTGAGCTTCACTGCTGTTTGCTTTCTCTTCTCAGACGTACCTACTGTATTTATTTTGCTCAAGTGTGTAATTTCAAGACAGTGCTGTTCCTTTCACTTGGGATATCATTATAAGAATGATCAAAGCATCAAAGTTTTACCAGCTAAACGTATGACTCCCCATCCATGACTAGAGAGGAGCATGTGTTTATGGAAACAGAGACATAATTGGAAGTCATAAGCAACTGGCTACGAAATTAGTTACCAAAACTTATAACTGAGTAACTTGGCTATACAGCAGTAATTAACACAACTTTCTAATTCAACTATGCTTCCATAAAAAAATAAATTTAAAAACCTTGATTCTGCTATTAACTAAACAAGAGAACTTGGACAATTTCTTTAACTTTTGGGGACTCATTGTCCCCTATTTTTAAAATAAGGGGCTTGGATTAACTAATCACTAAAAACCCATGTTTAAGAATTTTTGACTCCATGATAGTAAATGGGAGTTAAAAAGAAAGGATTTTGGTATTTCTTCTTTAAAAGGGACCTGCTTTCTCTTAGGAATCCAAAGGGCCTGGGCTTTTTGTTTGTTTGTTTGTTTGTTTCTTTTTTTAGTTGAGTGGCAAACAACAACAACAATAGTGAACAAATAAACCAAAAGTCCCACACCAATATTTGTAATAATTAAAGCAGAATGCTTCAGAGGTGAAGAGGAAAATAAGACCAACAGCTTGTGGAACTTTAAGTAAAATGTCTCTTGTCTCTGTGCATTTCTCTGGAAGCACCGAAAACAGGTAAAGTAGGGCTTTGTGGAACTGCGATGGTAGTAGCTTGGCAGGAATGTCTAGAATGCATCTTCCACTGGTGTGGATCTTTGGCAGGCAAACTCACACAGAAAAACTACCAAGATGGATCCACATTCTCTACATGCAATATGGTTGAAATCATGCAGAAGCCTTCACCTACAGGCAGAAAGCTTTGCTCAGATGAGAAAATAATACAAAGTTCCAGTTCGTACAGCTTACTTTCCTAATAACACAATTTTCCTGAGTCTGAATTTTAGTACCTAATGCTTATTTCTCAAGCCATCTGTGACATTCTTTTGTTTATGCCTTGATAAAAAATATAGACAAATAATAAGACCCCGGATTTGCTGAGAGAGCCATGCTATATAAAGTTAAGTGGATATTAGCAATGGTACTCCAAACTTAGGCAATTTAATTCAGATAAATAAGTTCATCTAAAAGCAAATAAAACACATACAAACAAACAAAAAACTAGGCAAATGAGAGATAGTATAGGGTCATTCTTTTCTTTTTTTGACTAGTTTTGTTTTATTATAATATCTATATAACTGATATTGGATAGAACTACCTCTATTTAAAGTTAAATTCAGCACACTTATTAATCAAAAAATACTTATTGAGGAATCATTAGGTAATGCAATCCTGATTTTTATAATTCTAAAATTATTATAATATTAATAATTGAAAATATTAAGGCAGAGGTTAGGAGAACACACTCTGGTATTAGCCTGCCTGGGTTCATTCCAGGCTCTATCACTTACTACTTGTGTACTTTGAGAAATTTATGTAACCCCTTTGATCTTCAGTTTTCTCACCTGCAAAAGTAGGTTAATGATACTATCTACCTCATAGCATTGATGGGAAGACTAGATAATTTAATTTAAAGTATTTCAACAGTGCCTGGCACACTCAATAAATGTTAGTTAATATTATTCATCTTTTTATCCCCTGTAAGGCCTCCCTAAATGATTTTCTCACAGGAAGGCTTTAAGCAGAATTTGTTGTATTGAATGGAATTTGGTTGAAAATCTTTGTTAGGAGACTAACCCTTTTATAATAGAAATTTTATAACATAAAATTTTAGATTTTTGTACAGTATGTTTTTTTTATGAATGATATCAATGTACCTTTTAATGGTGAAGAGTGGTTAATGATACATAGAATATACTTAACTCTTAAAATGTGGCTGGAACTGGAAAGATGTGCTAGAACCCAATTTTTCTTTTTCTGCTATTTGTTGTTACCCTAGCAATGTACATCCCATAGGTGTTCATTAAGGGTGAAATGTTAACACTTCAATTTAATTAATATTTAGTGAGTTGACAATGGGTGATAAAGATCTGCTATGTAAATTCTTGTGTGTCTCCTCAGAGCGCTTTACTGAAAATGGCCAACTGGCCATTGGGGGAGGTGAATATTTGGTGAATTTTTGACATATCTTGGAATCTAGATTGTGAAAGTGCTGATGCTTAGTTTGAAAACATTTCCCCAGGTGGTATATGAAGAAATAAAACATGAGTCTCATCTATGACATCATTCTGCAAGACAAAGCAAAGTTCGCATAGGAATTTGCCTATTCAAAAGTCCAACTCATCTTACAAAGAACAGTTATTTACTTGAGGTCTATATTCCTAATAGTAACCTCAGCTTTGTCACACAGAGTTTTAGGGACAGATTCAAGGTAATATCTTGTGTACTCTTTCCCAACTCCTGGGAAAATTCCTATGGTGCCCAAACACCAAGATGTAATTTTCTGGTACAGTAGGTCATTACTATTCTTTCCCTTGTCTGTAAAAGTACACAAAGTAAGAACTACAGCTAGCTGCCTGATTGCTCTCTAGGCTGAACCAGCCCTTCTTGTGAATCTCATGCTGCCAATCACAAATATTCCTGTGAAGAAATTGAACATGTAATAAATTCATTTCAAGTGCAATAAATTTGAACATGTATAACATTTTATATTGGTATTTCATTCTTCTACATTCATAACCATTCTTTGGGCAAGTAACTTACCATTTTTTAGATCTCAAACTTTTGCATCTATAAAATGGGGTTTCAAACATAGAGTATAGGCTTTTTGACCTGGAACATACACTAATGGTCACCTAACTCCCTCCTTTCTTTTGTTTTTTTTTTTTTTTAAGATTTTTAGAAATTTCATGTAATGTCTGAAACATTTATATTAACATATTTCCATACAAATAACCCAATGAAAGTTTAGTATTAGTTGTTTTGTTTGTTTTTTTATACTGCAGGTTCTTATTAGGCATCAATTTTATACACATCAGAGTATACATGTCAATCCCAATCGCCCAATTCAGCACACCACCATCCCCACCTCACCGCAGTTTTCCCCCCTTGGTGTCCATATATCCTGCAGAGATACTATTGAGAAGTATCGTCCCAAAATATATTCAGGGAAGGCAACGAAGAGGGTTTGAAAGCAAGGCAGAATTGCAGGAAACAGATTTCAGGAGGTAGATTTGAATCGCCTTTAAAGCACATGAAAAGCGGCAAAACTCTGACAATGATGCTGTTGGCCAAAAAGGGCGTATGCGTTTTTTCTTGAATATATTCAGGAAAAACCGCTTACGCCCTTTTTGGCCAAGGGAGCAAGCGCTAAATGCAAATCATCACTACAAAGAAGTCTCACTTCCCAGACGTCAAAAGGCCCATCCTGAAAAAAGTGTAAAAACCAGAAATGCAGGACAGGCCATGGAGAAAAGGGTGCCTTGTTACGTTGATGGGCAGGATGTAAATTGCCAACAGCCATTCTGGAGAAGTGTATGGTGTGTCCTAAAACATCTGAAAAACACAGCTAGAGAGAATAGGGCACTTCTACTCATGGGCATATAAATAGCGAAAACTAAAAATCAACAAGTCACAAGCACCCCAAAGTTTACGGCTGCTCTGTTTAAAAGAACGTCAATTTCGATACACCTTAAATATCCCAGGAAAGAGAAAAATGGATAAAGAAGTTGTGGTACTTCTGTACAATGGAATATCACTCAGTCATGAAATCAATGTCATAAGGCTAGTGGCAGCATAATGAGTGGATTTAGGTACGATGATTGTACGTGAAATAAGTCACAATGAAAAAGGAACTTATCATAAGACATCACTTAGAGAGGGAATGTAAAAATCGCTGCACATGATCTGAATTACAAAACAGAACAGAGTCATACATTTAGAAAATAAACTATGGCTGCTTAAGGGGAAAGGTGAGGTGGGGAGATGCGTAAAACAATGGTCTGAAATTAGCACAGATACCGTTCTACTACCAAATATGTAATAGACAAGTCCTACGTGTTGCTTGATGGACTGGACTCAACAACCCCTATTCACTGCAGAAGAATATATCTGACTAGTGAGAATCTTATAATCTATGTATAGCTATCTCTCTGTAAGTGAATCAAGTAGGTGTAAAGCGTCGGAAACACAGCACTGAAAACTAGCTAAACTCCATTATAAAAATAAATTACGAAAAAAAAAAAAACAAAGGCAGTGAAAGAGAGAAATTCTTACAAAATTCGTTCACGGGCTGTGAATGAACCTGGATTGACTACATCTAGACCCACAGTTTCATGAGACATAAGGCTGGACACTCTTGGGGATGAGAGGATTGGTCAGGTTGGGTGAGTAAATGCAGACCCTTTAAAGCAATACTGCGTAGTACCCATTCCATGGGTCCCAAATCTCCAGGTTCAAGGGAATCTTCCTACAGTGAAAACATGCATGGGAAACCCAGAGGACGGTACACCGTGTGATCCGGAAAGGTTTCTAAAACTCACCTCATTTTTCGTCTCCTGATGCTCGGGCTCGCCATTCGACACGCTATACAGACAATTTGCCCACGTGGAGAATCAGCACCTTTAACCTCCTGTTTTGTACAGTTTTCAATTTGTCCGGAGGATGAAAGGGAAGAGGGGGAAACAATGAGAGACTAGCTCTAGGTGATGGGACAGGCACAGGTCACTCTATTATCCCATCAGGAAGAAGAATTAACCACAGGCTCAGCCTGCCCCCCAGAACCACAATAGGGCCTGAAAGAATCCTGCCGTTTTGTGGCCAGCTCCCAAAAAAGCGAGTTGAAAAATAGAGCTCAGGGGCACTGCAATTCACAAACCTGCAGAGTTATTATTGATAAGTATCGTCCAAAAATATATTGAGGTAATGCAACGAAGAGGATTTGAAAGCAAGGCAGAATTGCAGGACACCGATTTCAGGAGGTAAATTCCAATCAGTTTAAAGCACATGAAAAGCAGAAAAACTTTGACAATGATGCTGTTGGCCAAAAAGGGCGTATATTTTTTTTTCTGAATATATTCAGGAAAAAACACATACGCCCTTTTTGGCCAACCAAGCAAGCGGGAAATGCAAATCAGCACTACAAAGAAGTCTCACTTCTCATTGGTCAAAAGGCCCATCCTGAAAAACGTGTAAAAAGCAGAAATGCAGGACAGGCCATGGAGAAAAGGGAGCCTTGTTACGCTGATGGGTGGGAGGTAAATTGCCAACAGCCACTCTGGAGAAGTGTATGGTGTGTCCTAAAACATCTGAAAAACACAGCTAGAGAGCCTAGGGCACTTCTACTCATGGGCGTATAAGTTGGGAAACTATATATCAACAAGGCACAAGCACCCCAAAGTTTAGGGCTGCTCTGTTTACAAGAACCTCGACTTCGGTAGACCTTAAATATCAGAGGAAAGAGAAAAATGGATAGAGAAGTTGTGGTAATTATGTGCAATAGTATATCACTCAGCCATGAAATCAATGTCATAAGGCTAGTAGCAGCATAATGAGTGGATTTACGTATGATGATTGTACGAGAAATAAGTCCCACAGAAAAAGAAACTTATCATAAGATATCACTTAGGGAGGGAATGTAAAAATCGCTACACATGAAGTGAAATACAAAACAGAACAGAGTCACACATTTAGAAAACACACTATGGCTGCTTAACGGGAAAGGTGAGGTGGGGAGATGCATAAAACAAGGGTCTGAAATTAGCACAGATACCGACCCATTACCAAATAGGTAATAGACAAGACCTACCTGTTGCTTAATGAACTGGACTCAAAACCCCCTATTCACCGCAGAAGAATATATCTGACTAGTAAGAATCTTATAATCTATGTACGGATATCTCTCTGTAAGGGAATCAAGTAGGTGTAAAGCGGCTGACACACAGCAGTGAAAACAAACTAAACTCCATTATAAAAAGAAATTACAAAAAAAAAATTAACACAGTGAAAAAGAGAGAAACTCTTTCAAAATTCGTTCAGGGGCCGTGAATGAACCTGGATTGACCACACCTAGACCTACAGTTGGACGAGACATAAGGCTGGACACTCTTGGGGATGAGAGGATTGGTGAGGTTGGGTGAGCAAATGCAGACCCTTTTAAGTAATACTGCGTGATACCCATTCCATGGGTCCCAAATCTCCAGGTTCAAGGGATTCTTCCTACAGCGAAAACATGCATGGGAAACCCAGAGGACGGTACACCGTGTGATCAGGAAAGGTTTCTAAAACGCACCTCATTTTTCATCTCCTGGTGTTCGGGCTCGCCATTCCAGACGCTCTACTGACAATCTGCCCACTTGGAGAATCAGCACCTTTAACCTCCTGTTTCGTACAGTTTGCAATTTGTCCGGAGGATGAAAGGGAAGAGGGGGAACCAATGAGAGACTAGCTCTATGTGTTGGGACAGGCACATGTCACTCTCATTTCCCATTAGGAAAAAGAAGTAACCACAGGCTCAGCCTGCCTCCCGGAACCACAGTAGGGCCTGAAACAATCCTGTCATTTTACGGCCAGCTCCCAAATAGTGAGTTGAAAAATGGAGCTCAGGGGTACTGCAATTCACAAACCTGCAGAGATACTATTGAGAAGTATCGTCCCAAAATATATTCAGGGAAGGCAACGAAGAGGGTTTGAAAGCTAGGCAGAATTGCAGGAAACAGATTTCAGGAGGTAGATTTGAATCGCCTTTTTTATTTTAATGGATAATTAACCAAAGTTTATTGAAGACCCAAGGTATCTGCCAAAGTGAAGATCAAACTTGAGTTTCATCCTGCTCATGTCTCTCAGGGTGAGTTCTGAGAGCTTACCCCTTAGGTGAAAATATATTTCTTCAGATAATTAGCTTTTATTGAGCTTCACTGCTGTTTGCTTTCTCTTCTCAGACGTACCTACTGTATTTATTTTGCTCAAGTGTGTAATTTCAAGACAGTGCTGTTCCTTTCACTTGGGATATCATTATAAGAATGATCAAAGCATCAAAGTTTTACCAGCTAAACGTATGACTCCCCATCCATGCCTAGAGAGGAGCATGTGTTTATGGAAACAGAGACATAATTGGAAGTCATAAGCAACTGGCTACGAAATTAGTTACCAAAACTTATAACTGAGTAACTTGGCTATACAGCAGTAATTAACACAACTTTCTAATTCAACTATGCTTCCATAAAAAAATAAATTTAAAAAACCTTGATTCTGCTATTAACTAAACAAGAGAACTTGGACAATTTCTTTAACTTTTGGGGACTCATTGTCCCCTATTTTTAAAATAAGGGGCTTGGATTAACTAATCACTAAAAACCCATGTTTAAGAATTTTTGACTCCATGATAGTAAATGGGAGTTAAAAAGAAAGGATTTTGGTATTTCTTCTTTAAAAGGGACCTGCCTTCTCTTAGGAATCCAAAGGGCCTGGGCTTTTTGTTTGTTTGTTTGTTTGTTTTGTTTGTTTGTTTTTGTTGTTTTAGTTGAGTGGCAAACAACAACAACAATAGTGAACAAATAAACCAAAAGACCCACACCAATATTTGTAATAATTAAAGCAGAATGCTTCAGAGGTGAAGAGGAAAATAAGACCAACAGCTTGTGGAACTTTAAGTAAAATGTCTCTTGTCTCTGTGCATTTCTCTGGAAGCACTGAAAACAGGTGAAGTAGGGCTTTGTGGAACTGCGATGGTAGTAGCTTGGCAGGAATGTCTAGAATGCATCTTCCACTGGTGTGGATCTTTGGCAGGCAAACTCACACAGAAAAACTACCAAGATGGATCCACATTCTCTACATGCAATATGGTTGAAATCATGCAGAAGCCTTCACCTACAGGCAGAAAGCTTTGCTCAGATGAGAAAATAATACAAAGTTCCAGTTCGTACAGCTTACTTTCCTAATAACACAATTTTCCTGAGTCTGAATTTTAGTACCTAATGCTTATTTCTCAAGCCATCTGTGACATTCTTTTGTTTATGCCTTGATAAAAAATATAGACAAATAATAAGACCCCGGATTTGCTGAGAGAGCCATGCTATATAAAGTTAAGTGGATATTAGCAATGGTACTCCAAACTTAGGCAATTTAATTCAGATAAATAAGTTCATCTAAAAGCAAATAAAACACATACAAACAAACAAAAAACTAGGCAAATGAGAGATAGTATAGGGTCATTCTTTTCTTTTTTTGACTAGTTTTGTTTTATTATAATATCTATATAACTGATATTGGATAGAACTACCTCTATTTAAAGTTAAATTCAGCACACTTATTAATCAAAAAATACTTATTGAGGAATCATTAGGTAATGCAATCCTGATTTTTATAATTCTAAAATTATTATAATATTAATAATTGAAAATATTAAGGCAGAGGTTAGGAGAACACACTCTGGTATTAGCCTGCCTGGGTTCATTCCAGGCTCTATCACTTACTACTTGTGTACTTTGAGAAATTTATGTAACCCCTTTGATCTTCAGTTTTCTCACCTGCAAAAGTAGGTTAATGATACTATCTACCTCATAGCATTGATGGGAAGACTAGATAATTTAATTTAAAGTATTTCAACAGTGCCTGGCACACTCAATAAATGTTAGTTAATATTATTCATCTTTTTATCCCCTGTAAGGCCTCCCTAAATGATTTTCTCACAGGAAGGCTTTAAGCAGAATTTGTTGTATTGAATGGAATTTGGTTGAAAATCTTTGTTAGGAGACTAACCCTCTTATAATAGAAATTTTATAACATAAAATTTTAGATTTTTGTACAGTATGTTTTTTTTATGAATGATATCAATGTACCTTTTAATGGTGAAGAGTGGTTAATGATACATAGAATATACTTAACTCTTAAAATGTGGCTGGAACTGGAAAGATGTGCTAGAACCCAATTTTAATTTTTCTGCTATTTGTTGTTACCCTAGCAATGTACATCCCATAGGTGTTCATTAAGGGTGAAATGTTAACACTTCAATTTAATTAATATTTAGTGAGTTGACAATGGGTGATAAAGATCTGCTATGTAAATTCTTGTGTGTCTCCTCAGAGCGCTTTACTGAAAATGGCCAACTGGCCATTGGGGGAGGTGAATATTTGGTGAATTTTTGACATATCTTGGAATCTAGATTGTGAAAGTGCTGATGCTTAGTTTGAAAACATTTCCCCAGGTGGTATATGAAGAAATAAAACATGAGTCTCATCTATGACATCATTCTGCAAGACAAAGCAAAGTTCGCATAGGAATTTGCCTATTCAAAAGTCCAACACATCTTACAAAGAACAGTAATTTACTTGAGGTCTATATTCCTAATAGTAACCTCAGCTTTGTCACACAGAGTTTTAGGGACAGATTCAAGGTAATATCTTGTGTACTCTTTCCCAACTCCTGGGAAAATTCCTATGGTGCCCAAACACCAAGATGTAATTTTCTGGTACAGTAGGTCATTACTATTCTTTCCCTTGTCTGTAAAAGTACACAAAGTAAGAACTACAGCTAGCTGCCTGATTGCTCTCTAGGCTGAACCAGCCCTTCTTGTGAATCTCATGCTGCCAATCACAAATATTCCTGTGAAGAAATTGAACATGTAATAAATTCATTTCAAGTGCAATAAATTTGAACATGTATAACATTTTATATTGGTATTTCATTCTTCTACATTCATAACCATTCTTTGGGCAAGTAACTTACCTTTTTTTAGATCTCAAACTTTTGCATCTATAAAATGGGGTTTCAAACATAGAGTATAGGCTTTTTGACCTGGAACATACACTAATGGTCACCTAACTCCCTCCTTTCTTTTTTTTTTTTTTTTTTAAGATTTTTAGAAATTTCATGTAATGTCTGAAACATTTATATTAACATATTTCCATACAAATAACCCAATGAAAGTTTAGTATTAGTTGTTTTGTTTGTTTTTTTATACTGCAGGTTCTTATTAGGCATCAATTTTATACACATCAGAGTATACATGTCAATCCCAATCGCCCAATTCAGCACACCACCATCCCCACCTCACCGCAGTTTTCCCCCCTTGGTGTCCATATGTCCTGCAGAGATACTATTGAGAAGTATCGTCCCAAAATATATTCAGGGAAGGCAACGAAGAGGGTTTGAAAGCAAGGCAGAATTGCAGGAAACAGATTTCAGGAGGTAGATTTGAATCGCCTTTAAAGCACATGAAAAGCGGCAAAACTCTGACAATGATGCTGTTGGCCAAAAAGGGCGTATGCGTTTTTTCTTGAATATATTCAGGAAAAACCGCTTACGCCCTTTTTGGCCAACCGAGCAAGCGCTAAATGCAAATCATCACTACAAAGAAGTCTCACTTCCCAGACGTCAAAAGGCCCATCCTGGAAAAAGTGTAAAAACCAGAAATGCAGGACAGGCCATGGAGAAAAGGGTGCCTTGTTACGTTGATGGGCGGGATGTAAATTGCCAACAGCCATTCTGGAGAAGTGTATGGTGTGTCCTAAAACATCTGAAAAACACAGCTAGAGAGAATAGGGCACTTCCACTCATGGGCATATAAATAGCAAAAACTAAAAATCAACAAGTCACAAGCACCCCAAAGTTTACGGCTGCTCTGTTTAAAAGAACGTCGATTTCGGTACACCTTAAATATCCCAGGAAAGAGAAAAATGGATAAAGAAGTTGTGGTACTTCTATACAATGGAATATCACTCAGTCATGAAATCAATGTCATAAGGCTAGTGGCAGCATAATGAGTGGATTTAGGTACGATGATTGTACGTGAAATAAGTCACACAGAAAAAGGAACTTATCATAAGACATCACTTAGAGAGGGAATGTAAAAATCGCTGCACATGAACTGAATTACAAAACAGAACAGATTCATACATTTAGAAAATAAACTATGGCTGCTTAAGGGGAAAGGTGAGGTGGGGAGATGCATAAAACAATGGTCTGAAATTAGCACAGATACCGTTCTATTACCAAATATGTAATAGACAAGTCCTACGTGTTGCTTGATGGACTGGACTCAACAACCCCTATTCACTGCAGAAGAATATATCTGACTAGTGAGAATCTTATAATCTATGTATAGCTATCTCTCTGTAAGTGAATCAAGTAGGTGTAAAGCGTCGGAAACACAGCACTGAAAACTAGCTAAACTCCATTATAAAAATAAATTACGAAAAAAAAAAAAAAACAAAGGCAGTGAAAGAGAGAAATTCTTACAAAATTCGTTCACGGGCTGTGAATGAACCTGGATTGACTACATCTAGACCCACAGTTGCATGAGACATAAGGCTGGACACTCTTGGGGATGAGAGGATTGGTCAGGTTGGGTGAGTAAATGCAGACCCTTTAAAGCAATACTGCGTGGTACCCATTCCATGGGTCCCAAATCTCCAGGTTCAAGGGAATCTTCCTACAGTGAAAACATGCATGGGAAACCCAGAGGACGGTACACCGTGTGATCCGGAAAGGTTTCTAAAACTCACCTCATTTTTCGTCTCCTGATGCTCGGGCTCGCCATTCGACACGCTATACAGACAATTTGCCCACGTGGAGAATCAGCACCTTTAACCTCCTGTTTTGTACAGTTTTCAATTTGTCCGGAGGATGAAAGGGAAGAGGGGGAAACAATGAGAGACTAGCTCTAGGTGATGGGACAGGCACAGGTCACTCTATTATCCCATCAGGAAGAAGAATTAACCACAGGCTCAGCCTGCCCCCCAGAACCACAATAGGGCCTGAAAGAATCCTGCCGTTTTGTGGCCAGCTCCCAAAAAAGCGAGTTGAAAAATAGAGCTCAGGGGCACTGCAATTCACAAACCTGCAGAGTTATTATTGATAAGTATCGTCCAAAAATATATTGAGGTAATGCAACGAAGAGGATTTGAAAGCAAGGCAGAATTGCAGGACACCGATTTCAGGAGGTAAATTCCAATCAGTTTAAAGCCCATGAAAAGCAGAAAAACTTTGACAATGATGCTGTTGGCCAAAAAGGGCGTATATTTTTTTTTCTGAATATATTCAGGAAAAAACACATACGCCCTTTTTGGCCAACCAAGCAAGCGGGAAATGCAAATCAGCACTACAAAGAAGTCTCACTTCTCATTGGTCAAAAGGCCCATCCTGAAAAACGTGTAAAAAGCAGAAATGCAGGACAGGCCATGGAGAAAAGGGAGCCTTGTTACGCTGATGGGTGGGAGGTAAATTGCCAACAGCCACTCTGGAGAAGTGTATGGTGTGTCCTAAAACATCTGAAAAACACAGCTAGAGAGCCTAGGGCACTTCTACTCATGGGCGTATAAGTTGGGAAACTATATATCAACAAGACACAAGCACCCCAAAGTTTAGGGCTGCTCTGTTTACAAGAACCTCGACTTCGGTAGACCTTAAATATCAGAGGAAAGAGAAAAATGGATAGAGAAGTTGTGGTAATTATGTGCAATAGTATATCACTCAGCCATGAAATCAATGTCATAAGGCTAGTAGCAGCATAATGAGTGGATTTACGTATGATGATTGTACGAGAAATAAGTCCCACAGAAAAAGAAACTTATCATAAGATATCACTTAGGGAGGGAATGTAAAAATCGCTACACATGAAGTGAAATACAAAACAGAACAGAGTCACACATTTAGAAAACACACTATGGCTGCTTAACGGGAAAGGTGAGGAGGGGAGATGCATAAAACAAGGGTCTGAAATTAGCACAGATACCGACCCATTACCAAATAGGTAATAGACAAGACCTACCTGTTGCTTAATGAACTGGACTCAAAACCCCTTATTCACCGCAGAAGAATATATCTGACTAGTAAGAATCTTATAATCTATGTACGGATATCTCTCTGTAAGGGAATCAAGTATGTGTAAAGCGGCTGACACACAGCAGTGAAAACAAGCTAAACTCCATTATAAAAAGAAATTACAAAAAAAAAATTAAGACAGTGAAAAAGAGAGAAAGTCTTTCAAAATTCGTTCAGGGGCCGTGAATGAACCTGGATTGACCACACCTAGACCTACAGTTGGATGAGACATAAGGCTGGACACTCTTGGGGATGAGAGGATTGGTGAGGTTGGGTGAGCAAATGCAGACCCTTTTAAGTAGTACTGCGTGATACCCATTCCATGGGTCCCAAATCTCCAGGTTCAAGGGAATCTTCCTACAGCGAAAACATGCATGGGAAACCCAGAGGACGGTACACCGTGTGATCGGGAAAGGTTTCTAAAACGCACCTCATTTTTCATCTCCTGGTGCTCCGGCTCGCCATTCCAGACGCTGTACTGACAATCTGCCCACTTGGAGAATCAGCACCTTTAACCTCCTGTTTCGTACGGTTTTCAATTTGTCCGGAGGATGAAAGGGAAGAGGGGGAACCAATGAGAGACTAGCTCTAGGTGTTGGGACAAGCACATGTCACTCTCATTTCCCATTAGGAAAAAGAAGTAACCACAGGCTCAGCCTGCTTCCCGGAACCACAGTAGGGCCTGAAACAATCCTGTCATTTTACGGCCAGCTCCCAAAAAGTGAGTTGAAAAATGGAGCTCAGGGGCACTGCAATTCACAAACCTGCAGAGATACTATTGAGAAGTATCGTCCCAAAATATATTCATTGAAGGCAACGAACAGGGTTTGAAAGCAAGGCAGAATTGCAGGAAACAAATTTCAGGAGGTAGATTTGAATCGCCTTTAAAGCACATGAAAAGAGGCAAAACTCTGACAATGATGCTGTTGGCCAAAAAGGGCGTATGCGTTTTTTCTTGAATATATTCAGGAAAAACCGCATACGCCCTTTTTGGCCAACCGAGCAAGCGCTAAATGCAAATCATCACTACAAAGAAGTCTCACTTCCCATTCGTCAAAAGGCCCATCCTGAAAAAAGTGTAAAAACCAGAAATGCAGGACAGGCCATGGAGAAAAGGGTGCCTTGTTACGTTGATGGGCGGGATGTAAATTGCCAACAGCCATTCTGGAGAAGTGTATGGTGTGTCCTAAAACATCTGAAAAACACAGCTAGAGAGAATAGGGCACTTCCACTCATGGGCATATAAATAGCGAAAATTAAAAATCAACAAGTCACAAGCACCCCAAAGTTTACGGCTGCTCTGTTTAAAAGAACGTCGATTTCGGTACACCTTAAATATCCCAGGAAAGAGAAAAATGGATAAAGAAGTTGTGGTACTTCTGTACAATGGAATATCACTCAGTCATGAAATCAATGTCATAAGGCTAGTGGCAGCATAATGAGTGGATTTAGGTACGATGATTGTATGTGAAATAAGTCACACAGAAAAAGGAACTTATCATAAGACATCACTTAGAGAGGGAATGTAAAAATCGCTGCACATGAACTGAATTACAAAACAGAACAGAGTCATACATTTAGAAAATACACTATGGCTGCTTAAGGGGAAAGGTGAGGTGGGGAGATGCATAAAACAATGGTCTGAAATTAGCACAGATACCGTTCTATTACCAAATATGTAATAGACAAGTCCTACGTGTTGCTTGATGGACTGGACTCAACAACCCCTATTCACTGCAGAAGAATATATCTGACTAGTGAGAATCTTATAATCTATGTATAGCTATCTCTCTGTAAGTGAATCAAGTAGGTGTAAAGCGTCAGAAACACAGCACTGAAAACTAGCTAAACTCCATTATAAAAATAAATTACGAAAAAAAAAAAATAACAAAGGCAGTGAAAGAGAGAAATTCTTACAAAATTCGTTCACGGGCTGTGAATGAACCTGGATTGACTACATCTAGACCCACAGTTTCATGAGACATAAGGCTGGACACTCTTGGGGATGAGAGGATTGGTCAGGTTCGGTGAGTAAATGCAGACTCTTTAAAGTAATACTGCGTGGTACCCATTCCATGGGTCCCAAATCTCCAGGTTCAAGGGAATCTTCCTACAGTGAAAACATGCATGGGAAACCCAGAGGACGGTACACCGTGTGATCCGAAAAGGTTCCTAAAACTCACCTCATTTTTCGTCTCCTGATGCTCGGGCTCGCCATTCGAGACGCTATACAGACAATTTGCCCACGTGGAGAATCAGCACATTTAACCTCCTGTTTCGTACAGTTTTCAATTTGTCCGGAGGATGAAAGGGAAAAGGGGGAAACAATGAGAGACTAGCTCTAGGTGTTCGGATAGGCACAGGTCACTCTATTATCCCATCAGGAAGAAGAATTAACCACAGGCTCAGCCTGCCCCCCAGAACCACAATAGGGCCTGAAACAATCCTGCCGTTTTGTGGCCAGCTCCCAAAAATGCGAGTTGAAAAATAGAGCTCAGGGGCACTGCAATTCACAAACCTGCAGAGTTATTATTGATAAGTATCGTCCAAAAATATATTGAGGGAAGGCAACGAAGAGGGTTTGAAAGCAAGGCAGAATTGCACAACACAGATTTCAGGAGGTAAATTAGAATCAGTTTAAAGCCCATGAAATGCAGAAAAACTTTGACAATGATGCTGTTGGCCAAACAGGGCGTATATTTTTTTTCTGTATATATTCAGGAAAAAACACATACGCCCTTTTTGGCCAACCAAGCAAACGGGAAATGCAAATCAGCACTACAAAGAAGTCTCACTTCTCATTGGTCAAAAGGCCCATCCTGAAAAACGTGTAAAAGGCAGAAATGCAGGACAGGCCATGGAGAAAAGGGAGCCTTGTTACGCTGATGGGTGGGAGGTAAATTGCCAACAGCCACTCTGGGGAAGTGTATGGTGTGTCCTAAAACATCTGAAAAACACAGCTAGAGAGCCTAGGGCACTTCTACTCATGGGCGTATAAGTTGGGAAACTATATATCAACAAGACACAAGCACCCCAAAGTTTAGGGCTGCTCTGTTTACAAGAACCTCGACTTCGGTAGACCTTAAATATCAGAGGAAAGAGAAAAATGGATAGAGAAGTTGTGGTAATTATGTGCAATAGTATATCACTCAGCCATGAAATCAATGTCATAAGGCTAGTAGCAGCATAATGAGTGGATTTACGTATGATGATTGTACGAGAAATAAGTCCCACAGAAAAAGAAACTTATCATAAGATATCACTTAGGGAGGGAATGTAAAAATCGCTACACATGAAGTGAAATACAAAACAGAACAGAGTCACACATTTAGAAAACACACTATGGCTGCTTAACGGGAAAGGTGAGGTGGGGAGATGCATAAAACAAGGGTCTGAAATTAGCACAGATACCGACCCATTACCAAATAGGTAATAGACAAGACCTACCTGTTGCTTAATGAACTGGACTCAAAACCCCCTATTCACCGCAGAAGAATATATCTGACTAGTAAGAATCTTATAATCTATGTACGGATATCTCTCTGTAAGGGAATCAAGTAGGTGTAAAGCGGCTGACACACAGCAGTGAAAACAAGCTAAACTCCATTATAAAAAGAAATTACAAAAAAAAAATTAACACAGTGAAAAAGAGAGAAACTCTTTCAAAATTCGTTCAGGGGCCGTGAATGAACCTGGATTGACCACACCTAGACCTACAGTTGGACGAGACATAAGGCTGGACACTCTTGGGGATGAGAGGATTGGTGAGGTTGGGTGAGCAAATGCAGACCCTTTTAAGTAATACTGCGTGATACCCATTCCATGGGTCCCAAATCTCCAGGTTCAAGGGATTCTTCCTACAGCGAAAACATGCATGGGAAACCCAGAGGACGGTACACCGTGTGATCGGGAAAGGTTTCTAAAACGCACCTCATTTTTCATCTCCTGGTGTTCGGGCTCGCCATTCCAGACGCTGTACTGACAATCTGCCCACTTGGAGAATCAGCACCTTTAACCTCCTGTTTCGTACAGTTTGCAATTTGTCCGGAGGATGAAAGGGAAGAGGGGGAACCAATGAGAGACTAGCTCTATGTGTTGGGACAGGCACATGTCACTCTCATTTCCCATTAGGAAAAAGAAGTAACCACAGGCTCAGCCTGCCTCCCGGAACCACAGTAGGGCCTGAAACAATCCTGTCATTTTACGGCCAGCTCCCAAATAGTGAGTTGAAAAATGGAGCTCAGGGGTACTGCAATTCACAAACCTGCAGAGATACTATTGAGAAGTATCGTCCCAAAATATATTCAGGGAAGGCAACGAAGAGGGTTTGAAAGCTAGGCAGAATTGCAGGAAACAGATTTCAGGAGGTAGATTTGAATCGCCTTTTTTATTTTAATGGATAATTAACCAAAGTTTATTGAAGACCCAAGGTATCTGCCAAAGTGAAGATCAAACTTGAGTTTCATCCTGCTCATGTCTCTCAGGGTGAGTTCTGAGAGCTTACCCCTTAGGTGAAAATATATTTCTTCAGATAATTAGCTTTTATTGAGCTTCACTGCTGTTTGCTTTCTCTTCTCAGACGTACCTACTGTATTTATTTTGCTCAAGTGTGTAATTTCAAGACAGTGCTGTTCCTTTCACTTGGAATATCATTATAAGAATGATCAAAGCATCAAAGTTTTACCAGCTAAACGTATGACTCCCCATCCATGCCTAGAGAGGAGCATGTGTTTATGGAAACAGAGACATAATTGGAAGTCATAAGCAACTGGCTACGAAATTAGTTACCAAAACTTATAACTGAGTAACTTGGCTATACAGCAGTAATTAACACAACTTTCTAATTCAACTATGCTTCCATAAAAAAATAAATTTAAAAAACCTTGATTCTGCTATTAACTAAACAAGAGAACTTGGACAATTTCTTTAACTTTTGGGGACTCATTGTCCCCTATTTTTAAAATAAGGGGCTTGGATTAACTAATCACTAAAAACCCATGTTTAAGAATTTTTGACTCCATGATAGTAAATGGGAGTTAAAAAGAAAGGATTTTGGTATTTCTTCTTTAAAAGGGACCTGCCTTCTCTTAGGAATCCAAAGGGCCTGGGCTTTTTGTTTGTTTGTTTGTTTGTTTTGTTTGTTTGTTTTTGTTGTTTTAGTTGAGTGGCAAACAACAACAACAATAGTGAACAAATAAACCAAAAGACCCACACCAATATTTGTAATAATTAAAGCAGAATGCTTCAGAGGTGAAGAGGAAAATAAGACCAACAGCTTGTGGAACTTTAAGTAAAATGTCTCTTGTCTCTGTGCATTTCTCTGGAAGCACTGAAAACAGGTGAAGTAGGGCTTTGTGGAACTGCGATGGTAGTAGCTTGGCAGGAATGTCTAGAATGCATCTTCCACTGGTGTGGATCTTTGGCAGGCAAACTCACACAGAAAAACTACCAAGATGGATCCACATTCTCTACATGCAATATGGTTGAAATCATGCAGAAGCCTTCACCTACAGGCAGAAAGCTTTGCTCAGATGAGAAAATAATACAAAGTTCCAGTTCGTACAGCTTACTTTCCTAATAACACAATTTTCCTGAGTCTGAATTTTAGTACCTAATGCTTATTTCTCAAGCCATCTGTGACATTCTTTTGTTTATGCCTTGATAAAAAATATAGACAAATAATAAGACCCCGGATTTGCTGAGAGAGCCATGCTATATAAAGTTAAGTGGATATTAGCAATGGTACTCCAAACTTAGGCAATTTAATTCAGATAAATAAGTTCATCTAAAAGCAAATAAAACACATACAAACAAACAAAAAACTAGGCAAATGAGAGATAGTATAGGGTCATTCTTTTCTTTTTTTGACTAGTTTTGTTTTATTATAATATCTATATAACTGATATTGGATAGAACTACCTCTATTTAAAGTTAAATTCAGCACACTTATTAATCAAAAAATACTTATTGAGGAATCATTAGGTAATGCAATCCTGATTTTTATAATTCTAAAATTATTATAATATTAATAATTGAAAATATTAAGGCAGAGGTTAGGAGAACACACTCTGGTATTAGCCTGCCTGGGTTCATTCCAGGCTCTATCACTTACTACTTGTGTACTTTGAGAAATTTATGTAACCCCTTTGATCTTCAGTTTTCTCACCTGCAAAAGTAGGTTAATGATACTATCTACCTCATAGCATTGATGGGAAGACTAGATAATTTAATTTAAAGTATTTCAACAGTGCCTGGCACACTCAATAAATGTTAGTTAATATTATTCATCTTTTTATCCCCTGTAAGGCCTCCCTAAATGATTTTCTCACAGGAAGGCTTTAAGCAGAATTTGTTGTATTGAATGGAATTTGGTTGAAAATCTTTGTTAGGAGACTAACCCTCTTATAATAGAAATTTTATAACATAAAATTTTAGATTTTTGTACAGTATGTTTTTTTTATGAATGATATCAATGTACCTTTTAATGGTGAAGAGTGGTTAATGATACATAGAATATACTTAACTCTTAAAATGTGGCTGGAACTGGAAAGATGTGCTAGAACCCAATTTTAATTTTTCTGCTATTTGTTGTTACCCTAGCAATGTACATCCCATAGGTGTTCATTAAGGGTGAAATGTTAACACTTCAATTTAATTAATATTTAGTGAGTTGACAATGGGTGATAAAGATCTGCTATGTAAATTCTTGTGTGTCTCCTCAGAGCGCTTTACTGAAAATGGCCAACTGGCCATTGGGGGAGGTGAATATTTGGTGAATTTTTGACATATCTTGGAATCTAGATTGTGAAAGTGCTGATGCTTAGTTTGAAAACATTTCCCCAGGTGGTATATGAAGAAATAAAACATGAGTCTCATCTATGACATCATTCTGCAAGACAAAGCAAAGTTCGCATAGGAATTTGCCTATTCAAAAGTCCAACACATCTTACAAAGAACAGTAATTTACTTGAGGTCTATATTCCTAATAGTAACCTCAGCTTTGTCACACAGAGTTTTAGGGACAGATTCAAGGTAATATCTTGTGTACTCTTTCCCAACTCCTGGGAAAATTCCTATGGTGCCCAAACACCAAGATGTAATTTTCTGGTACAGTAGGTCATTACTATTCTTTCCCTTGTCTGTAAAAGTACACAAAGTAAGAACTACAGCTAGCTGCCTGATTGCTCTCTAGGCTGAACCAGCCCTTCTTGTGAATCTCATGCTGCCAATCACAAATATTCCTGTGAAGAAATTGAACATGTAATAAATTCATTTCAAGTGCAATAAATTTGAACATGTATAACATTTTATATTGGTATTTCATTCTTCTACATTCATAACCATTCTTTGGGCAAGTAACTTACCTTTTTTTAGATCTCAAACTTTTGCATCTATAAAATGGGGTTTCAAACATAGAGTATAGGCTTTTTGACCTGGAACATACACTAATGGTCACCTAACTCCCTCCTTTCTTTTGTTTTTTTTTTTTTTAAGATTTTTAGAAATTTCATGTAATGTCTGAAACATTTATATTAACATATTTCCATACAAATAACCCAATGAAAGTTTAGTATTAGTTGTTTTGTTTGTTTTTTTATACTGCAGGTTCTTATTAGGCATCAATTTTATACACATCAGAGTATACATGTCAATCCCAATCGCCCAATTCAGCACACCACCATCCCCACCTCACCGCAGTTTTCCCCCCTTGGTGTCCATATGTCCTGCAGAGATACTATTGAGAAGTATCGTCCCAAAATATATTCAGGGAAGGCAACGAAGAGGGTTTGAAAGCAAGGCAGAATTGCAGGAAACAGATTTCAGGAGGTAGATTTGAATCGCCTTTAAAGCACATGAAAAGCGGCAAAACTCTGACAATGATGCTGTTGGCCAAAAAGGGCGTATGCGTTTTTTCTTGAATATATTCAGGAAAAACCGCTTACGCCCTTTTTGGCCAACCGAGCAAGTGCTAAATGCAAATCATCACTACAAAGAAGTCTCACTTCCCAGACGTCAAAAGGCCCATCCTGGAAAAAGTGTAAAAACCAGAAATGCAGGACAGGCCATGGAGAAAAGGGAGCCTTGTTACGCTGATGGGCTGGATGTAAATTGCCAACAGCCATTCTGGAGAAGTGTATGGTGTGTCCTAAAACATCTGAAAAACACAGCTAGAGAGAATAGGGCACTTCCACTCATGGGCATATAAATAGCGAAAACTAAAAATCAACAAGTCACAAGCACCCCAAAGTTTACGGCTGCTCTGTTTAAAAGAACGTCGATTTCGGTACACCTTAAATATCCCAGGAAAGAGAAAAATGGATAAAGAAGTTGTGGTACTTCTGTACAATGGAATATCACTCAGTCATGAAATCAATGTCATAAGGCTAGTGGCAGCATAATGAGTGGATTTAGGTACGATGATTGTACGTGAAATAAGTCACACAGAAAAAGGAACTTATCATAAGACATCACTTAGAGAGGGAATGTAAAAATCGCTGCACATGAACTGAATTACAAAACAGAACAGATTCATACATTTAGAAAATAAACTATGGCTGCTTAAGGGGAAAGGTGAGGTGGGGAGATGCATAAAACAATGGTCTGAAATTAGCACAGATACCGTTCTATTACCAAATATGTAATAGACAAGTCCTACGTGTTGCTTGATGGACTGGACTCAACAACCCCTATTCACTGCAGAAGAATATATCTGACTAGTGAGAATCTTATAATCTATGTATAGCTATCTCTCTGTAAGTGAATCAAGTAGGTGTAAAGCGTCGGAAACACAGCACTGAAAACTAGCTAAACTCCAATATAAAAATAAATTACGAAAAAAAAAAAAAAACAAAGGCAGTGAAAGAGAGAAATTCTTACAAAATTCGTTCACGGGCTGTGAATGAACCTGGATTGACTACATCTAGACCCACAGTTTCATGAGACATAAGGCTGGACACTCTTGGGGATGAGAGGATTGGTCAGGTTGGGTGAGTAAATGCAGACCCTTTAAAGCAATACTGCGTGGTACCCATTCCATGGGTCCCAAATCTCCAGGTTCAAGGGAATCTTCCTACAGTGAAAACATGCATGGGAAACCCAGAGGACGGTACACCGTGTGATCCGGAAAGGTTTCTAAAACTCACCTCATTTTTCGTCTCCTGATGCTCGGGCTCGCCATTCGACACGCTATACAGACAATTTGCCCACGTGGAGAATCAGCACCTTTAACCTCCTGTTTTGTACAGTTTTCAATTTGTCCGGAGGATGAAAGGGAAGAGGGGGAAACAATGAGAGACTAGCTCTAGGTGATGGGACAGGCACAGGTCACTCTATTATCCCATCAGGAAGAAGAATTAACCACAGGCTCAGCCTGCCCCCCAGAACCACAATAGGGCCTGAAAGAATCCTGCCGTTTTGTGGCCAGCTCCCAAAAAAGCGAGTTGAAAAATAGAGCTCAGGGGCACTGCAATTCACAAACCTGCAGAGTTATTATTGATAAGTATCGTCCAAAAATATATTGAGGTAATGCAACGAAGAGGATTTGAAAGCAAGGCAGAATTGCAGGACACCGATTTCAGGAGGTAAATTCCAATCAGTTTAAAGCCCATGAAAAGCAGAAAAACTTTGACAATGATGCTGTTGGCCAAAAAGGGCGTATATTTTTTTTTCTGAATATATTCAGGAAAAAACACATACGCCCTTTTTGGCCAACCAAGCAAGCGGGAAATGCAAATCAGCACTACAAAGAAGTCTCACTTCTCATTGGTCAAAAGGCCCATCCTGAAAAACGTGTAAAAAGCAGAAATGCAGGACAGGCCATGGAGAAAAGGGAGCCTTGTTACGCTGATGGGTGGGAGGTAAATTGCCAACAGCCACTCTGGAGAAGTGTATGGTGTGTCCTAAAACATCTGAAAAACACAGCTAGAGAGCCTAGGGCACTTCTACTCATGGGCGTATAAGTTGGGAAACTATATATCAACAAGACACAAGCACCCCAAAGTTTAGGGCTGCTCTGTTTACAAGAACCTCGACTTCGGTAGACCTTAAATATCAGAGGAAAGAGAAAAATGGATAGAGAAGTTGTGGTAATTATGTGCAATAGTATATCACTCAGCCATGAAATCAATGTCATAAGGCTAGTAGCAGCATAATGAGTGGATTTACGTATGATGATTGTACGAGAAATAAGTCCCACAGAAAAAGAAACTTATCATAAGATATCACTTAGGGAGGGAATGTAAAAATCGCTACACATGAAGTGAAATACAAAACAGAACAGAGTCACACATTTAGAAAACACACTATGGCTGCTTAACGGGAAAGGTGAGGTGGGGAGGTGCATAAAACAAGGGTCTGAAATTAGCACAGATACCGACCCATTACCAAATAGGTAATAGACAAGACCTACCTGTTGCTTAATGAACTGGACTCAAAACCCCCTATTCACCGCAGAAGAATATATCTGACTAGTAAGAATCTTATAATCTATGTACGGATATCTCTCTGTAAGGGAATCAAGTAGGTGTAAAGCGGCTGACACACAGCAGTGAAAACAAGCTAAACTCCATTATAAAAAGAAATTACAAAAAAAAAATTAACACAGTGAAAAAGAGAGAAACTCTTTCAAAATTCGTTCAGGGGCCGTGAATGAACCTGGATTGACCACACCTAGACCTACAGTTGGACGAGACATAAGGCTGGACACTCTTGGGGATGAGAGGATTGGTGAGGTTGGGTGAGCAAATGCAGACCCTTTTAAGTAATACTGCGTGATACCCATTCCATGGGTCCCAAATCTCCAGGTTCAAGGGATTCTTCCTACAGCGAAAACATGCATGGGAAACCCAGAGGACGGTACACCGTGTGATCGGGAAAGGTTTCTAAAACGCACCTCATTTTTCATCTCCTGGTGCTCGGGCTCGCCATTCCAGACGCTGTACTGACAATCTGCCCACTTGGAGAATCAGCACCTTTAACCTCCTGTTTCGTACAGTTTGCAATTTGTCCGGAGGATGAAAGGGAAGAGGGGGAACCAATGAGAGACTAGCTCTATGTGTTGGGACAGGCACATGTCACTCTCATTTCCCATTAGGAAAAAGAAGTAACCACAGGCTCAGCCTGCCTCCCGGAACCACAGTAGGGCCTGAAACAATCCTGTCATTTTACGGCCAGCTCCCAAATAGTGAGTTGAAAAATGGAGCTCAGGGGTACTGCAATTCACAAACCTGCAGAGATACTATTGAGAAGTATCGTCCCAAAATATATTCAGGGAAGGCAACGAAGAGGGTTTGAAAGCTAGGCAGAATTGCAGGAAACAGATTTCAGGAGGTAGATTTGAATCGCCTTTTTTATTTTAATGGATAATTAACCAAAGTTTATTGAAGACCCAAGGTATCTGCCAAAGTGAAGATCAAACTTGAGTTTCATCCTGCTCATGTCTCTCAGGGTGAGTTCTGAGAGCTTACCCCTTAGGTGAAAATATATTTCTTCAGATAATTAGCTTTTATTGAGCTTCACTGCTGTTTGCTTTCTCTTCTCAGACGTACCTACTGTATTTATTTTGCTCAAGTGTGTAATTTCAAGACAGTGCTGTTCCTTTCACTTGGAATATCATTATAAGAATGATCAAAGCATCAAAGTTTTACCAGCTAAACGTATGACTCCCCATCCATGCCTAGAGAGGAGCATGTGTTTATGGAAACAGAGACATAATTGGAAGTCATAAGCAACTGGCTACGAAATTAGTTACCAAAACTTATAACTGAGTAACTTGGCTATACAGCAGTAATTAACACAACTTTCTAATTCAACTATGCTTCCATAAAAAAATAAATTTAAAAAACCTTGATTCTGCTATTAACTAAACAAGAGAACTTGGACAATTTCTTTAACTTTTGGGGACTCATTGTCCCCTATTTTTAAAATAAGGGGCTTGGATTAACTAATCACTAAAAACCCATGTTTAAGAATTTTTGACTCCATGATAGTAAATGGGAGTTAAAAAGAAAGGATTTTGGTATTTCTTCTTTAAAAGGGACCTGCCTTCTCTTAGGAATCCAAAGGGCCTGGGCTTTTTGTTTGTTTGTTTGTTTGTTTTGTTTGTTTGTTTTTGTTGTTTTAGTTGAGTGGCAAACAACAACAACAATAGTGAACAAATAAACCAAAAGACCCACACCAATATTTGTAATAATTAAAGCAGAATGCTTCAGAGGTGAAGAGGAAAATAAGACCAACAGCTTGTGGAACTTTAAGTAAAATGTCTCTTGTCTCTGTGCATTTCTCTGGAAGCACTGAAAACAGGTGAAGTAGGGCTTTGTGGAACTGCGATGGTAGTAGCTTGGCAGGAATGTCTAGAATGCATCTTCCACTGGTGTGGATCTTTGGCAGGCAAACTCACACAGAAAAACTACCAAGATGGATCCACATTCTCTACATGCAATATGGTTGAAATCATGCAGAAGCCTTCACCTACAGGCAGAAAGCTTTGCTCAGATGAGAAAATAATACAAAGTTCCAGTTCGTACAGCTTACTTTCCTAATAACACAATTTTCCTGAGTCTGAATTTTAGTACCTAATGCTTATTTCTCAAGCCATCTGTGACATTCTTTTGTTTATGCCTTGATAAAAAATATAGACAAATAATAAGACCCCGGATTTGCTGAGAGAGCCATGCTATATAAAGTTAAGTGGATATTAGCAATGGTACTCCAAACTTAGGCAATTTAATTCAGATAAATAAGTTCATCTAAAAGCAAATAAAACACATACAAACAAACAAAAAACTAGGCAAATGAGAGATAGTATAGGGTCATTCTTTTCTTTTTTTGACTAGTTTTGTTTTATTATAATATCTATATAACTGATATTGGATAGAACTACCTCTATTTAAAGTTAAATTCAGCACACTTATTAATCAAAAAATACTTATTGAGGAATCATTAGGTAATGCAATCCTGATTTTTATAATTCTAAAATTATTATAATATTAATAATTGAAAATATTAAGGCAGAGGTTAGGAGAACACACTCTGGTATTAGCCTGCCTGGGTTCATTCCAGGCTCTATCACTTACTACTTGTGTACTTTGAGAAATTTATGTAACCCCTTTGATCTTCAGTTTTCTCACCTGCAAAAGTAGGTTAATGATACTATCTACCTCATAGCATTGATGGGAAGACTAGATAATTTAATTTAAAGTATTTCAACAGTGCCTGGCACACTCAATAAATGTTAGTTAATATTATTCATCTTTTTATCCCCTGTAAGGCCTCCCTAAATGATTTTCTCACAGGAAGGCTTTAAGCAGAATTTGTTGTATTGAATGGAATTTGGTTGAAAATCTTTGTTAGGAGACTAACCCTCTTATAATAGAAATTTTATAACATAAAATTTTAGATTTTTGTACAGTATGTTTTTTTTATGAATGATATCAATGTACCTTTTAATGGTGAAGAGTGGTTAATGATACATAGAATATACTTAACTCTTAAAATGTGGCTGGAACTGGAAAGATGTGCTAGAACCCAATTTTAATTTTTCTGCTATTTGTTGTTACCCTAGCAATGTACATCCCATAGGTGTTCATTAAGGGTGAAATGTTAACACTTCAATTTAATTAATATTTAGTGAGTTGACAATGGGTGATAAAGATCTGCTATGTAAATTCTTGTGTGTCTCCTCAGAGCGCTTTACTGAAAATGGCCAACTGGCCATTGGGGAAGGTGAATATTTGGTGAATTTTTGACATATCTTGGAATCTAGATTGTGAAAGTGCTGATGCTTAGTTTGAAAACATTTCCCCAGGTGGTATATGAAGAAATAAAACATGAGTCTCATCTATGACATCATTCTGCAAGACAAAGCAAAGTTCGCATAGGAATTTGCCTATTCAAAAGTCCAACACATCTTACAAAGAACAGTAATTTACTTGAGGTCTATATTCTTAATAGTAACCTCAGCTTTGTCACACAGAGTTTTAGGGACAGATTCAAGGTAATATCTTGTGTACTCTTTCCCAACTCCTGGGAAAATTCCTATGGTGCCCAAACACCAAGATGTAATTTTCTGGTACAGTAGGTCATTACTATTCTTTCCCTTGTCTGTAAAAGTACACAAAGTAAGAACTACAGCTAGCTGCCTGATTGCTCTCTAGGCTGAACCAGCCCTTCTTGTGAATCTCATGCTGCCAATCACAAATATTCCTGTGAAGAAATTGAACATGTAATAAATTCATTTCAAGTGCAATAAATTTGAACATGTATAACATTTTATATTGGTATTTCATTCTTCTACATTCATAACCATTCTTTGGGCAAGTAACTTACCTTTTTTTAGATCTCAAACTTTTGCATCTATAAAATGGGGTTTCAAACATAGAGTATAGGCTTTTTGACCTGGAACATACACTAATGGTCACCTAACTCCCTCCTTTCTTTTTTTTTTTTTTTTTTTAAGATTTTTAGAAATTTCATGTAATGTCTGAAACATTTATATTAACATATTTCCATACAAATAACCCAATGAAAGTTTAGTATTAGTTGTTTTGTTTGTTTTTTTATACTGCAGGTTCTTATTAGGCATCAATTTTATACACATCAGAGTATACATGTCAATCCCAATCGCCCAATTCAGCACACCACCATCCCCACCTCACCGCAGTTTTCCCCCCTTGGTGTCCATATGTCCTGCAGAGATACTATTGAGAAGTATCGTCCCAAAATATATTCAGGGAAGGCAACGAAGAGGGTTTGAAAGCAAGGCAGAATTGCAGGAAACAGATTTCAGGAGGTAGATTTGAATCGCCTTTAAAGCACATGAAAAGCGGCAAAACTCTGACAATGATGCTGTTGGCCAAAAAGGGCGTATGCGTTTTTTCTTGAATATATTCAGGAAAAACCGCTTACGCCCTTTTTGGCCAACCGAGCAAGTGCTAAATGCAAATCATCACTACAAAGAAGTCTCACTTCCCAGACGTCAAAAGGCCCATCCTGGAAAAAGTGTAAAAACCAGAAATGCAGGACAGGCCATGGAGAAAAGGGAGCCTTGTTACGCTGATGGGCGGGATGTAAATTGCCAACAGCCATTCTGGAGAAGTGTATGGTGTGTCCTAAAACATCTGAAAAACACAGCTAGAGAGAATAGGGCACTTCCACTCATGGGCATATAAATAGCGAAAACTAAAAATCAACAAGTCACAAGCACCCCAAAGTTTACGGCTGCTCTGTTTAAAAGAACGTCGATTTCGGTACACCTTAAATATCCCAGGAAAGAGAAAAATGGATAAAGAAGTTGTGGTACTTCTGTACAATGGAATATCACTCAGTCATGAAATCAATGTCATAAGGCTAGTGGCAGCATAATGAGTGGATTTAGGTACGATGATTGTACGTGAAATAAGTCACACAGAAAAAGGAACTTATCATAAGACATCACTTAGAGAGGGAATGTAAAAATCGCTGCACATGAACTGAATTACAAAACAGAACAGATTCATACATTTAGAAAATAAACTATGGCTGCTTAAGGGGAAAGGTGAGGTGGGGAGATGCATAAAACAATGGTCTGAAATTAGCACAGATACCGTTCTATTACCAAATATGTAATAGACAAGTCCTACGTGTTGCTTGATGGACTGGACTCAACAACCCCTATTCACTGCAGAAGAATATATCTGACTAGTGAGAATCTTATAATCTATGTATAGCTATCTCTCTGTAAGTGAATCAAGTAGGTGTAAAGCGTCGGAAACACAGCACTGAAAACTAGCTAAACTCCATTATAAAAATAAATTACGAAAAAAAAAAAAAAACAAAGGCAGTGAAAGAGAGAAATTCTTACAAAATTCGTTCACGGGCTGTGAATGAACCTGGATTGACTACATCTAGACCCACAGTTTCATGAGACATAAGGCTGGACACTCTTGGGGATGAGAGGATTGGTCAGGTTGGGTGAGTAAATGCAGACCCTTTAAAGCAATACTGCGTGGTACCCATTCCATGGGTCCCAAATCTCCAGGTTCAAGGGAATCTTCCTACAGTGAAAACATGCATGGGAAACCCAGAGGACGGTACACCGTGTGATCCGGAAAGGTTTCTAAAACTCACCTCATTTTTCGTCTCCTGATGCTCGGGCTCGCCATTCGAGACGCTATACAGACAATTTGCCCACGTGGAGAATCAGCACCTTTAACCTCCTGTTTTGTACAGTTTTCAATTTGTCCGTAGGATGAAAGGGAAGAGGGGGAAACAATGAGAGACTAGCTCTAGGTGATGGGACAGGCACAGGTCACTCTATTATCCCATCAGGAAGAAGAATTAACCACAGGCTCAGCCTGCCCCCCAGAACCACAATAGGGCCTGAAAGAATCCTGCCGTTTTGTGGCCAGCTCCCAAAAAAGCGAGTTGAAAAATAGAGCTCAGGGGCACTGCAATTCACAAACCTGCAGAGTTATTATTGATAAGTATCGTCCAAAAATATATTGAGGTAATGCAACGAAGAGGATTTGAAAGCAAGGCAGAATTGCAGGACACCGATTTCAGGAGGTAAATTCCAATCAGTTTAAAGCCCATGAAAAGCAGAAAAACTTTGACAATGATGCTGTTGGCCAAAAAGGGCGTATATTTTTTTTTCTGAATATATTCAGGAAAAAACACATACGCCCTTTTTGGCCAACCAAGCAAGCGGGAAATGCAAATCAGCACTAAAAAGAAGTCTCACTTCTCATTGGTCAAAAGGCCCATCCTGAAAAACGTGTAAAAAGCAGAAATGCAGGACAGACCATGGAGAAAAGGGAGCCTTGTTACGCTGATGGGTGGGAGGTAAATTGCCAACAGCCACTCTGGAGAAGTGTATGGTGTGTCCTAAAACATCTGAAAAACACAGCTAGAGAGCCTAGGGCACTTCTACTCATGGGCGTATAAGTTGGGAAACTATATATCAACAAGACACAAGCACCCCAAAGTTTAGGGCTGCTCTGTTTACAAGAACCTCGACTTCGGTAGACCTTAAATATCAGAGGAAAGAGAAAAATGGATAGAGAAGTTGTGGTAATTATGTGCAATAGTATATCACTCAGCCATGAAATCAATGTCATAAGGCTAGTAGCAGCATAATGAGTGGATTTACGTATGATGATTGTACGAGAAATAAGTCCCACAGAAAAAGAAACTTATCATAAGATATCACTTAGGGAGGGAATGTAAAAATCGCTACACATGAAGTGAAATACAAAACAGAACAGAGTCACACATTTAGAAAACACACTATGGCTGCTTAACGGGAAAGGTGAGGTGGGGAGATGCATAAAACAAGGGTCTGAAATTAGCACAGATACCGACCCATTACCAAATAGGTAATAGACAAGACCTACCTGTTGCTTAATGAACTGGACTCAAAACCCCCTATTCACCGCAGAAGAATATATCTGACTAGTAAGAATCTTATAATCTATGTACGGATATCTCTCTGTAAGGGAATCAAGTAGGTGTAAAGCGGCTGACACACAGCAGTGAAAACAAGCTAAACTCCATTATAAAAAGAAATTACAAAAAAAAAATTAACACAGTGAAAAAGAGAGAAACTCTTTCAAAATTCGTTCAGGGGCCGTGAATGAACCTGGATTGACCACACCTAGACCTACAGTTGGACGAGACATAAGGCTGGACACTCTTGGGGATGAGAGGATTGGTGAGGTTGGGTGAGCAAATGCAGACCCTTTTAAGTAATACTGCGTGATACCCATTCCATGGGTCCCAAATCTCCAGGTTCAAGGGATTCTTCCTACAGCGAAAACATGCATGGGAAACCCAGAGGACGGTACACCGTGTGATCGGGAAAGGTTTCTAAAACGCACCTCATTTTTCATCTCCTGGTGCTCGGGCTCGCCATTCCAGACGCTGTACTGACAATCTGCCCACTTGGAGAATCAGCACCTTTAACCTCCTGTTTCGTACAGTTTGCAATTTGTCCGGAGGATGAAAGGGAAGAGGGGGAACCAATGAGAGACTAGCTCTATGTGTTGGGACAGGCACATGTCACTCTCATTTCCCATTAGGAAAAAGAAGTAACCACAGGCTCAGCCTGCCTCCCGGAACCACAGTAGGGCCTGAAACAATCCTGTCATTTTACGGCCAGCTCCCAAATAGTGAGTTGAAAAATGGAGCTCAGGGGTACTGCAATTCACAAACCTGCAGAGATACTATTGAGAAGTATCGTCCCAAAATATATTCAGGGAAGGCAACGAAGAGGGTTTGAAAGCTAGGCAGAATTGCAGGAAACAGATTTCAGGAGGTAGATTTGAATCGCCTTTTTTATTTTAATGGATAATTAACCAAAGTTTATTGAAGACCCAAGGTATCTGCCAAAGTGAAGATCAAACTTGAGTTTCATCCTGCTCATGTCTCTCAGGGTGAGTTCTGAGAGCTTACCCCTTAGGTGAAAATATATTTCTTCAGATAATTAGCTTTTATTGAGCTTCACTGCTGTTTGCTTTCTCTTCTCAGACGTACCTACTGTATTTATTTTGCTCAAGTGTGTAATTTCAAGACAGTGCTGTTCCTTTCACTTGGAATATCATTATAAGAATGATCAAAGCATCAAAGTTTTACCAGCTAAACGTATGACTCCCCATCCATGCCTAGAGAGGAGCATGTGTTTATGGAAACAGAGACATAATTGGAAGTCATAAGCAACTGGCTACGAAATTAGTTACCAAAACTTATAACTGAGTAACTTGGCTATACAGCAGTAATTAACACAACTTTCTAATTCAACTATGCTTCCATAAAAAAATAAATTTAAAAAACCTTGATTCTGCTATTAACTAAACAAGAGAACTTGGACAATTTCTTTAACTTTTGGGGACTCATTGTCCCCTATTTTTAAAATAAGGGGCTTGGATTAACTAATCACTAAAAACCCATGTTTAAGAATTTTTGACTCCATGATAGTAAATGGGAGTTAAAAAGAAAGGATTTTGGTATTTCTTCTTTAAAAGGGACCTGCCTTCTCTTAGGAATCCAAAGGGCCTGGGCTTTTTGTTTGTTTGTTTGTTTGTTTTGTTTGTTTGTTTTTGTTGTTTTAGTTGAGTGGCAAACAACAACAACAATAGTGAACAAATAAACCAAAAGACCCACACCAATATTTGTAATAATTAAAGCAGAATGCTTCAGAGGTGAAGAGGAAAATAAGACCAACAGCTTGTGGAACTTTAAGTAAAATGTCTCTTGTCTCTGTGCATTTCTCTGGAAGCACTGAAAACAGGTGAAGTAGGGCTTTGTGGAACTGCGATGGTAGTAGCTTGGCAGGAATGTCTAGAATGCATCTTCCACTGGTGTGGATCTTTGGCAGGCAAACTCACACAGAAAAACTACCAAGATGGATCCACATTCTCTACATGCAATATGGTTGAAATCATGCAGAAGCCTTCACCTACAGGCAGAAAGCTTTGCTCAGATGAGAAAATAATACAAAGTTCCAGTTCGTACAGCTTACTTTCCTAATAACACAATTTTCCTGAGTCTGAATTTTAGTACCTAATGCTTATTTCTCAAGCCATCTGTGACATTCTTTTGTTTATGCCTTGATAAAAAATATAGACAAATAATAAGACCCCGGATTTGCTGAGAGAGCCATGCTATATAAAGTTAAGTGGATATTAGCAATGGTACTCCAAACTTAGGCAATTTAATTCAGATAAATAAGTTCATCTAAAAGCAAATAAAACACATACAAACAAACAAAAAACTAGGCAAATGAGAGATAGTATAGGGTCATTCTTTTCTTTTTTTGACTAGTTTTGTTTTATTATAATATCTATATAACTGATATTGGATAGAACTACCTCTATTTAAAGTTAAATTCAGCACACTTATTAATCAAAAAATACTTATTGAGGAATCATTAGGTAATGCAATCCTGATTTTTATAATTCTAAAATTATTATAATATTAATAATTGAAAATATTAAGGCAGAGGTTAGGAGAACACACTCTGGTATTAGCCTGCCTGGGTTCATTCCAGGCTCTATCACTTACTACTTGTGTACTTTGAGAAATTTATGTAACCCCTTTGATCTTCAGTTTTCTCACCTGCAAAAGTAGGTTAATGATACTATCTACCTCATAGCATTGATGGGAAGACTAGATAATTTAATTTAAAGTATTTCAACAGTGCCTGGCACACTCAATAAATGTTAGTTAATATTATTCATCTTTTTATCCCCTGTAAGGCCTCCCTAAATGATTTTCTCACAGGAAGGCTTTAAGCAGAATTTGTTGTATTGAATGGAATTTGGTTGAAAATCTTTGTTAGGAGACTAACCCTCTTATAATAGAAATTTTATAACATAAAATTTTAGATTTTTGTACAGTATGTTTTTTTTATGAATGATATCAATGTACCTTTTAATGGTGAAGAGTGGTTAATGATACATAGAATATACTTAACTCTTAAAATGTGGCTGGAACTGGAAAGATGTGCTAGAACCCAATTTTAATTTTTCTGCTATTTGTTGTTACCCTAGCAATGTACATCCCATAGGTGTTCATTAAGGGTGAAATGTTAACACTTCAATTTAATTAATATTTAGTGAGTTGACAATGGGTGATAAAGATCTGCTATGTAAATTCTTGTGTGTCTCCTCAGAGCGCTTTACTGAAAATGGCCAACTGGCCATTGGGGGAGGTGAATATTTGGTGAATTTTTGACATATCTTGGAATCTAGATTGTGAAAGTGCTGATGCTTAGTTTGAAAACATTTCCCCAGGTGGTATATGAAGAAATAAAACATGAGTCTCATCTATGACATCATTCTGCAAGACAAAGCAAAGTTCGCATAGGAATTTGCCTATTCAAAAGTCCAACACATCTTACAAAGAACAGTAATTTACTTGAGGTCTATATTCCTAATAGTAACCTCAGCTTTGTCACACAGAGTTTTAGGGACAGATTCAAGGTAATATCTTGTGTACTCTTTCCCAACTCCTGGGAAAATTCCTATGGTGCCCAAACACCAAGATGTAATTTTCTGGTACAGTAGGTCATTACTATTCTTTCCCTTGTCTGTAAAAGTACACAAAGTAAGAACTACAGCTAGCTGCCTGATTGCTCTCTAGGCTGAACCAGCCCTTCTTGTGAATCTCATGCTGCCAATCACAAATATTCCTGTGAAGAAATTGAACATGTAATAAATTCATTTCAAGTGCAATAAATTTGAACATGTATAACATTTTATATTGGTATTTCATTCTTCTACATTCATAACCATTCTTTGGGCAAGTAACTTACCTTTTTTTAGATCTCAAACTTTTGCATCTATAAAATGGGGTTTCAAACATAGAGTATAGGCTTTTTGACCTGGAACATACACTAATGGTCACCTAACTCCCTCCTTTCTTTTGTTTTTTTTTTTTTTTAAGATTTTTAGAAATTTCATGTAATGTCTGAAACATTTATATTAACATATTTCCATACAAATAACCCAATGAAAGTTTAGTATTAGTTGTTTTGTTTGTTTTTTTATACTGCAGGTTCTTATTAGGCATCAATTTTATACACATCAGAGTATACATGTCAATCCCAATCGCCCAATTCAGCACACCACCATCCCCACCTCACCGCAGTTTTCCCCCCTTGGTGTCCATATGTCCTGCAGAGATACTATTGAGAAGTATCGTCCCAAAATATATTCAGGGAAGGCAACGAAGAGGGTTTGAAAGCAAGGCAGAATTGCAGGAAACAGATTTCAGGAGGTAGATTTGAATCGCCTTTAAAGCACATGAAAAGCGGCAAAACTCTGACAATGATGCTGTTGGCCAAAAAGGGCGTATGCGTTTTTTCTTGAATATATTCAGGAAAAACCGCTTACGCCCTTTTTGGCCAACCGAGCAAGTGCTAAATGCAAATCATCACTACAAAGAAGTCTCACTTCCCAGACGTCAAAAGGCCCATCCTGGAAAAAGTGTAAAAACCAGAAATGCAGGACAGGCCATGGAGAAAAGGGTGCCTTGTTACGTTGATGGGCGGGATGTAAATTGCCAACAGCCATTCTGGAGAAGTGTATGGTGTGTCCTAAAACATCTGAAAAACACAGCTAGAGAGAATAGGGCACTTCCACTCATGGGCATATAAATAGCGAAAACTAAAAATCAACAAGTCACAAGCACCCCAAAGTTTACGGCTGCTCTGTTTAAAAGAACGTCGATTTCGGTACACCTTAAATATCCCAGGAAAGAGAAAAATGGATAAAGAAGTTGTGGTACTTCTGTACAATGGAATATCACTCAGTCATGAAATCAATGTCATAAGGCTAGTGGCAGCATAATGAGTGGATTTAGGTACGATGATTGTACGTGAAATAAGTCACACAGAAAAAGGAACTTATCATAAGACATCACTTAGAGAGGGAATGTAAAAATCGCTGCACATGAACTGAATTACAAAACAGAACAGATTCATACATTTAGAAAATAAACTATGGCTGCTTAAGGGGAAAGGTGAGGTGGGGAGATGCATAAAACAATGGTCTGAAATTAGCACAGATACCGTTCTATTACCAAATATGTAATAGACAAGTCCTACGTGTTGCTTGATGGACTGGACTCAACAACCCCTATTCACTGCAGAAGAATATATCTGACTAGTGAGAATCTTATAATCTATGTATAGCTATCTCTCTGTAAGTGAATCAAGTAGGTGTAAAGCGTCGGAAACACAGCACTGAAAACTAGCTAAACTCCAATATAAAAATAAATTACGAAAAAAAAAAAAAACAAAGGCAGTGAAAGAGAGAAATTCTTACAAAATTCGTTCACGGGCTGTGAATGAACCTGGATTGACTACATCTAGACCCACAGTTTCATGAGACATAAGGCTGGACACTCTTGGGGATGAGAGGATTGGTCAGGTTGGGTGAGTAAATGCAGACCCTTTAAAGCAATACTGCGTGGTACCCATTCCATGGGTCCCAAATCTCCAGGTTCAAGGGAATCTTCCTACAGTGAAAACATGCATGGGAAACCCAGAGGACGGTACACCGTGTGATCCGGAAAGGTTTCTAAAACTCACCTCATTTTTCGTCTCCTGATGCTCGGGCTCGCCATTCGACACGCTATACAGACAATTTGCCCACGTGGAGAATCAGCACCTTTAACCTCCTGTTTTGTACAGTTTTCAATTTGTCCGGAGGATGAAAGGGAAGAGGGGGAAACAATGAGAGACTAGCTCTAGGTGATGGGACAGGCACAGGTCACTCTATTATCCCATCAGGAAGAAGAATTAACCACAGGCTCAGCCTGCCCCCCAGAACCACAATAGGGCCTGAAAGAATCCTGCCGTTTTGTGGCCAGCTCCCAAAAAAGCGAGTTGAAAAATAGAGCTCAGGGGCACTGCAATTCACAAACCTGCAGAGTTATTACTGATAAGTATCGTCCAAAAATATATTGAGGTAATGCAACGAAGAGGATTTGAAAGCAAGGCAGAATTGCAGGACACCGATTTCAGGAGGTAAATTCCAATCAGTTTAAAGCCCATGAAAAGCAGAAAAACTTTGACAATGATGCTGTTGGCCAAAAAGGGCGTATATTTTTTTTTCTGAATATATTCAGGAAAAAACACATACGCCCTTTTTGGCCAACCAAGCAAGCGGGAAATGCAAATCAGCACTACAAAGAAGTCTCACTTCTCATTGGTCAAAAGGCCCATCCTGAAAAACGTGTAAAAAGCAGAAATGCAGGACAGGCCATGGAGAAAAGGGAGCCTTGTTACGCTGATGGGTGGGAGGTAAATTGCCAACAGCCACTCTGGAGAAGTGTATGGTGTGTCCTAAAACATCTGAAAAACACAGCTAGAGAGCCTAGGGCACTTCTACTCATGGGCGTATAAGTTGGGAAACTATATATCAACAAGACACAAGCACCCCAAAGTTTAGGGCTGCTCTGTTTACAAGAACCTCGACTTCGGTAGACCTTAAATATCAGAGGAAAGAGAAAAATGGATAGAGAAGTTGTGGTAATTATGTGCAATAGTATATCACTCAGCCATGAAATCAATGTCATAAGGCTAGTAGCAGCATAATGAGTGGATTTACGTATGATGATTGTACGAGAAATAAGTCCCACAGAAAAAGAAACTTATCATAAGATATCACTTAGGGAGGGAATGTAAAAATCGCTACACATGAAGTGAAATACAAAACAGAACAGAGTCACACATTTAGAAAACACACTATGGCTGCTTAACGGGAAAGGTGAGGTGGGGAGATGCATAAAACAAGGGTCTGAAATTAGCACAGATACCGACCCATTACCAAATAGGTAATAGACAAGACCTACCTGTTGCTTAATGAACTGGACTCAAAACCCCCTATTCACCGCAGAAGAATATATCTGACTAGTAAGAATCTTATAATCTATGTACGGATATCTCTCTGTAAGGGAATCAAGTAGGTGTAAAGCGGCTGACACACAGCAGTGAAAACAAGCTAAACTCCATTATAAAAAGAAATTACAAAAAAAAAATTAACACAGTGAAAAAGAGAGAAACTCTTTCAAAATTCGTTCAGGGGCCGTGAATGAACCTGGATTGACCACACCTAGACCTACAGTTGGACGAGACATAAGGCTGGACACTCTTGGGGATGAGAGGATTGGTGAGGTTGGGTGAGCAAATGCAGACCCTTTTAAGTAATACTGCGTGATACCCATTCCATGGGTCCCAAATCTCCAGGTTCAAGGGATTCTTCCTACAGTGAAAACATGCATGGGAAACCCAGAGGACGGTACACCGTGTGATCGGGAAAGGTTTCTAAAACGCACCTCATTTTTCATCTCCTGGTGCTCGGGCTCGCCATTCCAGACGCTGTACTGACAATCTGCCCACTTGGAGAATCAGCACCTTTAACCTCCTGTTTCGTACAGTTTGCAATTTGTCCGGAGGATGAAAGGGAAGAGGGGGAACCAATGAGAGACTAGCTCTATGTGTTGGGACAGGCACATGTCACTCTCATTTCCCATTAGGAAAAAGAAGTAACCACAGGCTCAGCCTGCCTCCCGGAACCACAGTAGGGCCTGAAACAATCCTGTCATTTTACGGCCAGCTCCCAAATAGTGAGTTGAAAAATGGAGCTCAGGGGTACTGCAATTCACAAACCTGCAGAGATACTATTGAGAAGTATCGTCCCAAAATATATTCAGGGAAGGCAACGAAGAGGGTTTGAAAGCTAGGCAGAATTGCAGGAAACAGATTTCAGGAGGTAGATTTGAATCGCCTTTTTTATTTTAATGGATAATTAACCAAAGTTTATTGAAGACCCAAGGTATCTGCCAAAGTGAAGATCAAACTTGAGTTTCATCCTGCTCATGTCTCTCAGGGTGAGTTCTGAGAGCTTACCCCTTAGGTGAAAATATATTTCTTCAGATAATTAGCTTTTATTGAGCTTCACTGCTGTTTGCTTTCTCTTCTCAGACGTACCTACTGTATTTATTTTGCTCAAGTGTGTAATTTCAAGACAGTGCTGTTCCTTTCACTTGGAATATCATTATAAGAATGATCAAAGCATCAAAGTTTTACCAGCTAAACGTATGACTCCCCATCCATGCCTAGAGAGGAGCATGTGTTTATGGAAACAGAGACATAATTGGAAGTCATAAGCAACTGGCTACGAAATTAGTTACCAAAACTTATAACTGAGTAACTTGGCTATACAGCAGTAATTAACACAACTTTCTAATTCAACTATGCTTCCATAAAAAAATAAATTTAAAAAACCTTGATTCTGCTATTAACTAAACAAGAGAACTTGGACAATTTCTTTAACTTTTGGGGACTCATTGTCCCCTATTTTTAAAATAAGGGGCTTGGATTAACTAATCACTAAAAACCCATGTTTAAGAATTTTTGACTCCATGATAGTAAATGGGAGTTAAAAAGAAAGGATTTTGGTATTTCTTCTTTAAAAGGGACCTGCCTTCTCTTAGGAATCCAAAGGGCCTGGGCTTTTTGTTTGTTTGTTTGTTTGTTTTGTTTGTTTGTTTTTGTTGTTTTAGTTGAGTGGCAAACAACAACAACAATAGTGAACAAATAAACCAAAAGACCCACACCAATATTTGTAATAATTAAAGCAGAATGCTTCAGAGGTGAAGAGGAAAATAAGACCAACAGCTTGTGGAACTTTAAGTAAAATGTCTCTTGTCTCTGTGCATTTCTCTGGAAGCACTGAAAACAGGTGAAGTAGGGCTTTGTGGAACTGCGATGGTAGTAGCTTGGCAGGAATGTCTAGAATGCATCTTCCACTGGTGTGGATCTTTGGCAGGCAAACTCACACAGAAAAACTACCAAGATGGATCCACATTCTCTACATGCAATATGGTTGAAATCATGCAGAAGCCTTCACCTACAGGCAGAAAGCTTTGCTCAGATGAGAAAATAATACAAAGTTCCAGTTCGTACAGCTTACTTTCCTAATAACACAATTTTCCTGAGTCTGAATTTTAGTACCTAATGCTTATTTCTCAAGCCATCTGTGACATTCTTTTGTTTATGCCTTGATAAAAAATATAGACAAATAATAAGACCCCGGATTTGCTGAGAGAGCCATGCTATATAAAGTTAAGTGGATATTAGCAATGGTACTCCAAACTTAGGCAATTTAATTCAGATAAATAAGTTCATCTAAAAGCAAATAAAACACATACAAACAAACAAAAAACTAGGCAAATGAGAGATAGTATAGGGTCATTCTTTTCTTTTTTTGACTAGTTTTGTTTTATTATAATATCTATATAACTGATATTGGATAGAACTACCTCTATTTAAAGTTAAATTCAGCACACTTATTAATCAAAAAATACTTATTGAGGAATCATTAGGTAATGCAATCCTGATTTTTATAATTCTAAAATTATTATAATATTAATAATTGAAAATATTAAGGCAGAGGTTAGGAGAACACACTCTGGTATTAGCCTGCCTGGGTTCATTCCAGGCTCTATCACTTACTACTTGTGTACTTTGAGAAATTTATGTAACCCCTTTGATCTTCAGTTTTCTCACCTGCAAAAGTAGGTTAATGATACTATCTACCTCATAGCATTGATGGGAAGACTAGATAATTTAATTTAAAGTATTTCAACAGTGCCTGGCACACTCAATAAATGTTAGTTAATATTATTCATCTTTTTATCCCCTGTAAGGCCTCCCTAAATGATTTTCTCACAGGAAGGCTTTAAGCAGAATTTGTTGTATTGAATGGAATTTGGTTGAAAATCTTTGTTAGGAGACTAACCCTCTTATAATAGAAATTTTATAACATAAAATTTTAGATTTTTGTACAGTATGTTTTTTTTATGAATGATATCAATGTACCTTTTAATGGTGAAGAGTGGTTAATGATACATAGAATATACTTAACTCTTAAAATGTGGCTGGAACTGGAAAGATGTGCTAGAACCCAATTTTAATTTTTCTGCTATTTGTTGTTACCCTAGCAATGTACATCCCATAGGTGTTCATTAAGGGTGAAATGTTAACACTTCAATTTAATTAATATTTAGTGAGTTGACAATGGGTGATAAAGATCTGCTATGTAAATTCTTGTGTGTCTCCTCAGAGCGCTTTACTGAAAATGGCCAACTGGCCATTGGGGGAGGTGAATATTTGGTGAATTTTTGACATATCTTGGAATCTAGATTGTGAAAGTGCTGATGCTTAGTTTGAAAACATTTCCCCAGGTGGTATATGAAGAAATAAAACATGAGTCTCATCTATGACATCATTCTGCAAGACAAAGCAAAGTTCGCATAGGAATTTGCCTATTCAAAAGTCCAACACATCTTACAAAGAACAGTAATTTACTTGAGGTCTATATTCCTAATAGTAACCTCAGCTTTGTCACACAGAGTTTTAGGGACAGATTCAAGGTAATATCTTGTGTACTCTTTCCCAACTCCTGGGAAAATTCCTATGGTGCCCAAACACCAAGATGTAATTTTCTGGTACAGTAGGTCATTACTATTCTTTCCCTTGTCTGTAAAAGTACACAAAGTAAGAACTACAGCTAGCTGCCTGATTGCTCTCTAGGCTGAACCAGCCCTTCTTGTGAATCTCATGCTGCCAATCACAAATATTCCTGTGAAGAAATTGAACATGTAATAAATTCATTTCAAGTGCAATAAATTTGAACATGTATAACATTTTATATTGGTATTTCATTCTTCTACATTCATAACCATTCTTTGGGCAAGTAACTTACCTTTTTTTAGATCTCAAACTTTTGCATCTATAAAATGGGGTTTCAAACATAGAGTATAGGCTTTTTGACCTGGAACATACACTAATGGTCACCTAACTCCCTCCTTTCTTTTGTTTTTTTTTTTTTTTAAGATTTTTAGAAATTTCATGTAATGTCTGAAACATTTATATTAACATATTTCCATACAAATAACCCAATGAAAGTTTAGTATTAGTTGTTTTGTTTGTTTTTTTATACTGCAGGTTCTTATTAGGCATCAATTTTATACACATCAGAGTATACATGTCAATCCCAATCGCCCAATTCAGCACACCACCATCCCCACCTCACCGCAGTTTTCCCCCCTTGGTGTCCATATGTCCTGCAGAGATACTATTGAGAAGTATCGTCCCAAAATATATTCAGGGAAGGCAACGAAGAGGGTTTGAAAGCAAGGCAGAATTGCAGGAAACAGATTTCAGGAGGTAGATTTGAATCGCCTTTAAAGCACATGAAAAGCGGCAAAACTCTGACAATGATGCTGTTGGCCAAAAAGGGCGTATGCGTTTTTTCTTGAATATATTCAGGAAAAACCGCTTACGCCCTTTTTGGCCAACCGAGCAAGTGCTAAATGCAAATCATCACTACAAAGAAGTCTCACTTCCCAGACGTCAAAAGGCCCATCCTGGAAAAAGTGTAAAAACCAGAAATGCAGGACAGGCCATGGAGAAAAGGGTGCCTTGTTACGTTGATGGGCGGGATGTAAATTGCCAACAGCCATTCTGGAGAAGTGTATGGTGTGTCCTAAAACATCTGAAAAACACAGCTAGAGAGAATAGGGCACTTCCACTCATGGGCATATAAATAGCGAAAACTAAAAATCAACAAGTCACAAGCACCCCAAAGTTTACGGCTGCTCTGTTTAAAAGAACGTCGATTTCGGTACACCTTAAATATCCCAGGAAAGAGAAAAATGGATAAAGAAGTTGTGGTACTTCTGTACAATGGAATATCACTCAGTCATGAAATCAATGTCATAAGGCTAGTGGCAGCATAATGAGTGGATTTAGGTACGATGATTGTACGTGAAATAAGTCACACAGAAAAAGGAACTTATCATAAGACATCACTTAGAGAGGGAATGTAAAAATCGCTGCACATGAACTGAATTACAAAACAGAACAGATTCATACATTTAGAAAATAAACTATGGCTGCTTAAGGGGAAAGGTGAGGTGGGGAGATGCATAAAACAATGGTCTGAAATTAGCACAGATACCGTTCTATTACCAAATATGTAATAGACAAGTCCTACGTGTTGCTTGATGGACTGGACTCAACAACCCCTATTCACTGCAGAAGAATATATCTGACTAGTGAGAATCTTATAATCTATGTATAGCTATCTCTCTGTAAGTGAATCAAGTAGGTGTAAAGCGTCGGAAACACAGCACTGAAAACTAGCTAAACTCCAATATAAAAATAAATTACGAAAAAAAAAAAAAACAAAGGCAGTGAAAGAGAGAAATTCTTACAAAATTCGTTCACGGGCTGTGAATGAACCTGGATTGACTACATCTAGACCCACAGTTTCATGAGACATAAGGCTGGACACTCTTGGGGATGAGAGGATTGGTCAGGTTGGGTGAGTAAATGCAGACCCTTTAAAGCAATACTGCGTGGTACCCATTCCATGGGTCCCAAATCTCCAGGTTCAAGGGAATCTTCCTACAGTGAAAACATGCATGGGAAACCCAGAGGACGGTACACCGTGTGATCCGGAAAGGTTTCTAAAACTCACCTCATTTTTCGTCTCCTGATGCTCGGGCTCGCCATTCGACACGCTATACAGACAATTTGCCCACGTGGAGAATCAGCACCTTTAACCTCCTGTTTTGTACAGTTTTCAATTTGTCCGGAGGATGAAAGGGAAGAGGGGGAAACAATGAGAGACTAGCTCTAGGTGATGGGACAGGCACAGGTCACTCTATTATCCCATCAGGAAGAAGAATTAACCACAGGCTCAGCCTGCCCCCCAGAACCACAATAGGGCCTGAAAGAATCCTGCCGTTTTGTGGCCAGCTCCCAAAAAAGCGAGTTGAAAAATAGAGCTCAGGGGCACTGCAATTCACAAACCTGCAGAGTTATTACTGATAAGTATCGTCCAAAAATATATTGAGGTAATGCAACGAAGAGGATTTGAAAGCAAGGCAGAATTGCAGGACACCGATTTCAGGAGGTAAATTCCAATCAGTTTAAAGCCCATGAAAAGCAGAAAAACTTTGACAATGATGCTGTTGGCCAAAAAGGGCGTATATTTTTTTTTCTGAATATATTCAGGAAAAAACACATACGCCCTTTTTGGCCAACCAAGCAAGCGGGAAATGCAAATCAGCACTACAAAGAAGTCTCACTTCTCATTGGTCAAAAGGCCCATCCTGAAAAACGTGTAAAAAGCAGAAATGCAGGACAGGCCATGGAGAAAAGGGAGCCTTGTTACGCTGATGGGTGGGAGGTAAATTGCCAACAGCCACTCTGGAGAAGTGTATGGTGTGTCCTAAAACATCTGAAAAACACAGCTAGAGAGCCTAGGGCACTTCTACTCATGGGCGTATAAGTTGGGAAACTATATATCAACAAGACACAAGCACCCCAAAGTTTAGGGCTGCTCTGTTTACAAGAACCTCGACTTCGGTAGACCTTAAATATCAGAGGAAAGAGAAAAATGGATAGAGAAGTTGTGGTAATTATGTGCAATAGTATATCACTCAGCCATGAAATCAATGTCATAAGGCTAGTAGCAGCATAATGAGTGGATTTACGTATGATGATTGTACGAGAAATAAGTCCCACAGAAAAAGAAACTTATCATAAGATATCACTTAGGGAGGGAATGTAAAAATCGCTACACATGAAGTGAAATACAAAACAGAACAGAGTCACACATTTAGAAAACACACTATGGCTGCTTAACGGGAAAGGTGAGGTGGGGAGATGCATAAAACAAGGGTCTGAAATTAGCACAGATACCGACCCATTACCAAATAGGTAATAGACAAGACCTACCTGTTGCTTAATGAACTGGACTCAAAACCCCCTATTCACCGCAGAAGAATATATCTGACTAGTAAGAATCTTATAATCTATGTACGGATATCTCTCTGTAAGGGAATCAAGTAGGTGTAAAGCGGCTGACACACAGCAGTGAAAACAAGCTAAACTCCATTATAAAAAGAAATTACAAAAAAAAAATTAACACAGTGAAAAAGAGAGAAACTCTTTCAAAATTCGTTCAGGGGCCGTGAATGAACCTGGATTGACCACACCTAGACCTACAGTTGGACGAGACATAAGGCTGGACACTCTTGGGGATGAGAGGATTGGTGAGGTTGGGTGAGCAAATGCAGACCCTTTTAAGTAATACTGCGTGATACCCATTCCATGGGTCCCAAATCTCCAGGTTCAAGGGATTCTTCCTACAGCGAAAACATGCATGGGAAACCCAGAGGACGGTACACCGTGTGATCGGGAAAGGTTTCTAAAACGCACCTCATTTTTCATCTCCTGGTGCTCGGGCTCGCCATTCCAGACGCTGTACTGACAATCTGCCCACTTGGAGAATCAGCACCTTTAACCTCCTGTTTCGTACAGTTTGCAATTTGTCCGGAGGATGAAAGGGAAGAGGGGGAACCAATGAGAGACTAGCTCTATGTGTTGGGACAGGCACATGTCACTCTCATTTCCCATTAGGAAAAAGAAGTAACCACAGGCTCAGCCTGCCTCCCGGAACCACAGTAGGGCCTGAAACAATCCTGTCATTTTACGGCCAGCTCCCAAATAGTGAGTTGAAAAATGGAGCTCAGGGGTACTGCAATTCACAAACCTGCAGAGATACTATTGAGAAGTATCGTCCCAAAATATATTCAGGGAAGGCAACGAAGAGGGTTTGAAAGCTAGGCAGAATTGCAGGAAACAGATTTCAGGAGGTAGATTTGAATCGCCTTTTTTATTTTAATGGATAATTAACCAAAGTTTATTGAAGACCCAAGGTATCTGCCAAAGTGAAGATCAAACTTGAGTTTCATCCTGCTCATGTCTCTCAGGGTGAGTTCTGAGAGCTTACCCCTTAGGTGAAAATATATTTCTTCAGATAATTAGCTTTTATTGAGCTTCACTGCTGTTTGCTTTCTCTTCTCAGACGTACCTACTGTATTTATTTTGCTCAAGTGTGTAATTTCAAGACAGTGCTGTTCCTTTCACTTGGAATATCATTATAAGAATGATCAAAGCATCAAAGTTTTACCAGCTAAACGTATGACTCCCCATCCATGCCTAGAGAGGAGCATGTGTTTATGGAAACAGAGACATAATTGGAAGTCATAAGCAACTGGCTACGAAATTAGTTACCAAAACTTATAACTGAGTAACTTGGCTATACAGCAGTAATTAACACAACTTTCTAATTCAACTATGCTTCCATAAAAAAATAAATTTAAAAAACCTTGATTCTGCTATTAACTAAACAAGAGAACTTGGACAATTTCTTTAACTTTTGGGGACTCATTGTCCCCTATTTTTAAAATAAGGGGCTTGGATTAACTAATCACTAAAAACCCATGTTTAAGAATTTTTGACTCCATGATAGTAAATGGGAGTTAAAAAGAAAGGATTTTGGTATTTCTTCTTTAAAAGGGACCTGCCTTCTCTTAGGAATCCAAAGGGCCTGGGCTTTTTGTTTGTTTGTTTGTTTGTTTTGTTTGTTTGTTTTTGTTGTTTTAGTTGAGTGGCAAACAACAACAACAATAGTGAACAAATAAACCAAAAGACCCACACCAATATTTGTAATAATTAAAGCAGAATGCTTCAGAGGTGAAGAGGAAAATAAGACCAACAGCTTGTGGAACTTTAAGTAAAATGTCTCTTGTCTCTGTGCATTTCTCTGGAAGCACTGAAAACAGGTGAAGTAGGGCTTTGTGGAACTGCGATGGTAGTAGCTTGGCAGGAATGTCTAGAATGCATCTTCCACTGGTGTGGATCTTTGGCAGGCAAACTCACACAGAAAAACTACCAAGATGGATCCACATTCTCTACATGCAATATGGTTGAAATCATGCAGAAGCCTTCACCTACAGGCAGAAAGCTTTGCTCAGATGAGAAAATAATACAAAGTTCCAGTTCGTACAGCTTACTTTCCTAATAACACAATTTTCCTGAGTCTGAATTTTAGTACCTAATGCTTATTTCTCAAGCCATCTGTGACATTCTTTTGTTTATGCCTTGATAAAAAATATAGACAAATAATAAGACCCCGGATTTGCTGAGAGAGCCATGCTATATAAAGTTAAGTGGATATTAGCAATGGTACTCCAAACTTAGGCAATTTAATTCAGATAAATAAGTTCATCTAAAAGCAAATAAAACACATACAAACAAACAAAAAACTAGGCAAATGAGAGATAGTATAGGGTCATTCTTTTCTTTTTTTGACTAGTTTTGTTTTATTATAATATCTATATAACTGATATTGGATAGAACTACCTCTATTTAAAGTTAAATTCAGCACACTTATTAATCAAAAAATACTTATTGAGGAATCATTAGGTAATGCAATCCTGATTTTTATAATTCTAAAATTATTATAATATTAATAATTGAAAATATTAAGGCAGAGGTTAGGAGAACACACTCTGGTATTAGCCTGCCTGGGTTCATTCCAGGCTCTATCACTTACTACTTGTGTACTTTGAGAAATTTATGTAACCCCTTTGATCTTCAGTTTTCTCACCTGCAAAAGTAGGTTAATGATACTATCTACCTCATAGCATTGATGGGAAGACTAGATAATTTAATTTAAAGTATTTCAACAGTGCCTGGCACACTCAATAAATGTTAGTTAATATTATTCATCTTTTTATCCCCTGTAAGGCCTCCCTAAATGATTTTCTCACAGGAAGGCTTTAAGCAGAATTTGTTGTATTGAATGGAATTTGGTTGAAAATCTTTGTTAGGAGACTAACCCTCTTATAATAGAAATTTTATAACATAAAATTTTAGATTTTTGTACAGTATGTTTTTTTTATGAATGATATCAATGTACCTTTTAATGGTGAAGAGTGGTTAATGATACATAGAATATACTTAACTCTTAAAATGTGGCTGGAACTGGAAAGATGTGCTAGAACCCAATTTTAATTTTTCTGCTATTTGTTGTTACCCTAGCAATGTACATCCCATAGGTGTTCATTAAGGGTGAAATGTTAACACTTCAATTTAATTAATATTTAGTGAGTTGACAATGGGTGATAAAGATCTGCTATGTAAATTCTTGTGTGTCTCCTCAGAGCGCTTTACTGAAAATGGCCAACTGGCCATTGGGGGAGGTGAATATTTGGTGAATTTTTGACATATCTTGGAATCTAGATTGTGAAAGTGCTGATGCTTAGTTTGAAAACATTTCCCCAGGTGGTATATGAAGAAATAAAACATGAGTCTCATCTATGACATCATTCTGCAAGACAAAGCAAAGTTCGCATAGGAATTTGCCTATTCAAAAGTCCAACACATCTTACAAAGAACAGTAATTTACTTGAGGTCTATATTCCTAATAGTAACCTCAGCTTTGTCACACAGAGTTTTAGGGACAGATTCAAGGTAATATCTTGTGTACTCTTTCCCAACTCCTGGGAAAATTCCTATGGTGCCCAAACACCAAGATGTAATTTTCTGGTACAGTAGGTCATTACTATTCTTTCCCTTGTCTGTAAAAGTACACAAAGTAAGAACTACAGCTAGCTGCCTGATTGCTCTCTAGGCTGAACCAGCCCTTCTTGTGAATCTCATGCTGCCAATCACAAATATTCCTGTGAAGAAATTGAACATGTAATAAATTCATTTCAAGTGCAATAAATTTGAACATGTATAACATTTTATATTGGTATTTCATTCTTCTACATTCATAACCATTCTTTGGGCAAGTAACTTACCTTTTTTTAGATCTCAAACTTTTGCATCTATAAAATGGGGTTTCAAACATAGAGTATAGGCTTTTTGACCTGGAACATACACTAATGGTCACCTAACTCCCTCCTTTCTTTTGTTTTTTTTTTTTTTTTAAGATTTTTAGAAATTTCATGTAATGTCTGAAACATTTATATTAACATATTTCCATACAAATAACCCAATGAAAGTTTAGTATTAGTTGTTTTGTTTGTTTTTTTATACTGCAGGTTCTTATTAGGCATCAATTTTATACACATCAGAGTATACATGTCAATCCCAATCGCCCAATTCAGCACACCACCATCCCCACCTCACCGCAGTTTTCCCCCCTTGGTGTCCATATGTCCTGCAGAGATACTATTGAGAAGTATCGTCCCAAAATATATTCAGGGAAGGCAACGAAGAGGGTTTGAAAGCAAGGCAGAATTGCAGGAAACAGATTTCAGGAGGTAGATTTGAATCGCCTTTAAAGCACATGAAAAGCGGCAAAACTCTGACAATGATGCTGTTGGCCAAAAAGGGCGTATGCGTTTTTTCTTGAATATATTCAGGAAAAACCGCTTACGCCCTTTTTGGCCAACCGAGCAAGCGCTAAATGCAAATCATCACTACAAAGAAGTCTCACTTCCCAGACGTCAAAAGGCCCATCCTGGAAAAAGTGTAAAAACCAGAAATGCAGGACAGGCCATGGAGAAAAGGGTGCCTTGTTACGTTGATGGGCGGGATGTAAATTGCCAACAGCCATTCTGGAGAAGTGTATGGTGTGTCCTAAAACATCTGAAAAACACAGCTAGAGAGAATAGGGCACTTCCACTCATGGGCATATAAATAGCGAAAACTAAAAATCAACAAGTCACAAGCACCCCAAAGTTTACGGCTGCTCTGTTTAAAAGAACGTCGATTTCGGTACACCTTAAATATCCCAGGAAAGAGAAAAATGGATAAAGAAGTTGTGGTACTTCTGTACAATGGAATATCACTCAGTCATGAAATCAATGTCATAAGGCTAGTGGCAGCATAATGAGTGGATTTAGGTACGATGATTGTACGTGAAATAAGTCACACAGAAAAAGGAACTTATCATAAGACATCACTTAGAGAGGGAATGTAAAAATCGCTGCACATGAACTGAATTACAAAACAGAACAGATTCATACATTTAGAAAATAAACTATGGCTGCTTAAGGGGAAAGGTGAGGTGGGGAGATGCATAAAACAATGGTCTGAAATTAGCACAGATACCGTTCTATTACCAAATATGTAATAGACAAGTCCTACGTGTTGCTTGATGGACTGGACTCAACAACCCCTATTCACTGCAGAAGAATATATCTGACTAGTGAGAATCTTATAATCTATGTATAGCTATCTCTCTGTAAGTGAATCAAGTAGGTGTAAAGCGTCGGAAACACAGCACTGAAAACTAGCTAAACTCCAATATAAAAATAAATTACGAAAAAAAAAAAAAACAAACGCAGTGAAAGAGAGAAATTCTTACAAAATTCGTTCACGGGCTGTGAATGAACCTGGATTGACTACATCTAGACCCACAGTTTCATGAGACATAAGGCTGGACACTCTTGGGGATGAGAGGATTGGTCAGGTTGGGTGAGTAAATGCAGACCCTTTAAAGCAATACTGCGTGGTACCCATTCCATGGGTCCCAAATCTCCAGGTTCAAGGGAATCTTCCTACAGTGAAAACATGCATGGGAAACCCAGAGGACGGTACACCGTGTGATCCGGAAAGGTTTCTAAAACTCACCTCATTTTTCGTCTCCTGATGCTCGGGCTCGCCATTCGACACGCTATACAGACAATTTGCCCACGTGGAGAATCAGCACCTTTAACCTCCTGTTTTGTACAGTTTTCAATTTGTCCGGAGGATGAAAGGGAAGAGGGGGAAACAATGAGAGACTAGCTCTAGGTGATGGGACAGGCACAGGTCACTCTATTATCCCATCAGGAAGAAGAATTAACCACAGGCTCAGCCTGCCCCCCAGAACCACAATAGGGCCTGAAAGAATCCTGCCGTTTTGTGGCCAGCTCCCAAAAAAGCGAGTTGAAAAATAGAGCTCAGGGGCACTGCAATTCACAAACCTGCAGAGTTATTATTGATAAGTATCGTCCAAAAATATATTGAGGTAATGCAACGAAGAGGATTTGAAAGCAAGGCAGAATTGCAGGACACCGATTTCAGGAGGTAAATTCCAATCAGTTTAAAGCCCATGAAAAGCAGAAAAACTTTGACAATGATGCTGTTGGCCAAAAAGGGCGTATATTTTTTTTTCTGAATATATTCAGGAAAAAACACATACGCCCTTTTTGGCCAACCAAGCAAGCGGGAAATGCAAATCAGCACTACAAAGAAGTCTCACTTCTCATTGGTCAAAAGGCCCATCCTGAAAAACGTGTAAAAAGCAGAAATGCAGGACAGGCCATGGAGAAAAGGGAGCCTTGTTACGCTGATGGGTGGGAGGTAAATTGCCAACAGCCACTCTGGAGAAGTGTATGGTGTGTCCTAAAACATCTGAAAAACACAGCTAGAGAGCCTAGGGCACTTCTACTCATGGGCGTATAAGTTGGGAAACTATATATCAACAAGACACAAGCACCCCAAAGTTTAGGGCTGCTCTGTTTACAAGAACCTCGACTTCGGTAGACCTTAAATATCAGAGGAAAGAGAAAAATGGATAGAGAAGTTGTGGTAATTATGTGCAATAGTATATCACTCAGCCATGAAATCAATGTCATAAGGCTAGTAGCAGCATAATGAGTGGATTTACGTATGATGATTGTACGAGAAATAAGTCCCACAGAAAAAGAAACTTATCATAAGATATCACTTAGGGAGGGAATGTAAAAATCGCTACACATGAAGTGAAATACAAAACAGAACAGAGTCACACATTTAGAAAACACACTATGGCTGCTTAACGGGAAAGGTGAGGTGGGGAGATGCATAAAACAAGGGTCTGAAATTAGCACAGATACCGACCCATTACCAAATAGGTAATAGACAAGACCTACCTGTTGCTTAATGAACTGGACTCAAAACCCCCTATTCACCGCAGAAGAATATATCTGACTAGTAAGAATCTTATAATCTATGTACGGATATCTCTCTGTAAGGGAATCAAGTAGGTGTAAAGCGGCTGACACACAGCAGTGAAAACAAGCTAAACTCCATTATAAAAAGAAATTACAAAAAAAAAATTAACACAGTGAAAAAGAGAGAAACTCTTTCAAAATTCGTTCAGGGGCCGTGAATGAACCTGGATTGACCACACCTAGACCTACAGTTGGACGAGACATAAGGCTGGACACTCTTGGGGATGAGAGGATTGGTGAGGTTGGGTGAGCAAATGCAGACCCTTTTAAGTAATACTGCGTGATACCCATTCCATGGGTCCCAAATCTCCAGGTTCAAGGGATTCTTCCTACAGCGAAAACATGCATGGGAAACCCAGAGGACGGTACACCGTGTGATCGGGAAAGGTTTCTAAAACGCACCTCATTTTTCATCTCCTGGTGCTCGGGCTCGCCATTCCAGACGCTGTACTGACAATCTGCCCACTTGGAGAATCAGCACCTTTAACCTCCTGTTTCGTACAGTTTGCAATTTGTCCGGAGGATGAAAGGGAAGAGGGGGAACCAATGAGAGACTAGCTCTATGTGTTGGGACAGGCACATGTCACTCTCATTTCCCATTAGGAAAAAGAAGTAACCACAGGCTCAGCCTGCCTCCCGGAACCACAGTAGGGCCTGAAACAATCCTGTCATTTTACGGCCAGCTCCCAAATAGTGAGTTGAAAAATGGAGCTCAGGGGTACTGCAATTCACAAACCTGCAGAGATACTATTGAGAAGTATCGTCCCAAAATATATTCAGGGAAGGCAACGAAGAGGGTTTGAAAGCTAGGCAGAATTGCAGGAAACAGATTTCAGGAGGTAGATTTGAATCGCCTTTTTTATTTTAATGGATAATTAACCAAAGTTTATTGAAGACCCAAGGTATCTGCCAAAGTGAAGATCAAACTTGAGTTTCATCCTGCTCATGTCTCTCAGGGTGAGTTCTGAGAGCTTACCCCTTAGGTGAAAATATATTTCTTCAGATAATTAGCTTTTATTGAGCTTCACTGCTGTTTGCTTTCTCTTCTCAGACGTACCTACTGTATTTATTTTGCTCAAGTGTGTAATTTCAAGACAGTGCTGTTCCTTTCACTTGGAATATCATTATAAGAATGATCAAAGCATCAAAGTTTTACCAGCTAAACGTATGACTCCCCATCCATGCCTAGAGAGGAGCATGTGTTTATGGAAACAGAGACATAATTGGAAGTCATAAGCAACTGGCTACGAAATTAGTTACCAAAACTTATAACTGAGTAACTTGGCTATACAGCAGTAATTAACACAACTTTCTAATTCAACTATGCTTCCATAAAAAAATAAATTTAAAAAACCTTGATTCTGCTATTAACTAAACAAGAGAACTTGGACAATTTCTTTAACTTTTGGGGACTCATTGTCCCCTATTTTTAAAATAAGGGGCTTGGATTAACTAATCACTAAAAACCCATGTTTAAGAATTTTTGACTCCATGATAGTAAATGGGAGTTAAAAAGAAAGGATTTTGGTATTTCTTCTTTAAAAGGGACCTGCCTTCTCTTAGGAATCCAAAGGGCCTGGGCTTTTTGTTTGTTTGTTTGTTTGTTTTGTTTGTTTGTTTTTGTTGTTTTAGTTGAGTGGCAAACAACAACAACAATAGTGAACAAATAAACCAAAAGACCCACACCAATATTTGTAATAATTAAAGCAGAATGCTTCAGAGGTGAAGAGGAAAATAAGACCAACAGCTTGTGGAACTTTAAGTAAAATGTCTCTTGTCTCTGTGCATTTCTCTGGAAGCACTGAAAACAGGTGAAGTAGGGCTTTGTGGAACTGCGATGGTAGTAGCTTGGCAGGAATGTCTAGAATGCATCTTCCACTGGTGTGGATCTTTGGCAGGCAAACTCACACAGAAAAACTACCAAGATGGATCCACATTCTCTACATGCAATATGGTTGAAATCATGCAGAAGCCTTCACCTACAGGCAGAAAGCTTTGCTCAGATGAGAAAATAATACAAAGTTCCAGTTCGTACAGCTTACTTTCCTAATAACACAATTTTCCTGAGTCTGAATTTTAGTACCTAATGCTTATTTCTCAAGCCATCTGTGACATTCTTTTGTTTATGCCTTGATAAAAAATATAGACAAATAATAAGACCCCGGATTTGCTGAGAGAGCCATGCTATATAAAGTTAAGTGGATATTAGCAATGGTACTCCAAACTTAGGCAATTTAATTCAGATAAATAAGTTCATCTAAAAGCAAATAAAACACATACAAACAAACAAAAAACTAGGCAAATGAGAGATAGTATAGGGTCATTCTTTTCTTTTTTTGACTAGTTTTGTTTTATTATAATATCTATATAACTGATATTGGATAGAACTACCTCTATTTAAAGTTAAATTCAGCACACTTATTAATCAAAAAATACTTATTGAGGAATCATTAGGTAATGCAATCCTGATTTTTATAATTCTAAAATTATTATAATATTAATAATTGAAAATATTAAGGCAGAGGTTAGGAGAACACACTCTGGTATTAGCCTGCCTGGGTTCATTCCAGGCTCTATCACTTACTACTTGTGTACTTTGAGAAATTTATGTAACCCCTTTGATCTTCAGTTTTCTCACCTGCAAAAGTAGGTTAATGATACTATCTACCTCATAGCATTGATGGGAAGACTAGATAATTTAATTTAAAGTATTTCAACAGTGCCTGGCACACTCAATAAATGTTAGTTAATATTATTCATCTTTTTATCCCCTGTAAGGCCTCCCTAAATGATTTTCTCACAGGAAGGCTTTAAGCAGAATTTGTTGTATTGAATGGAATTTGGTTGAAAATCTTTGTTAGGAGACTAACCCTCTTATAATAGAAATTTTATAACATAAAATTTTAGATTTTTGTACAGTATGTTTTTTTTATGAATGATATCAATGTACCTTTTAATGGTGAAGAGTGGTTAATGATACATAGAATATACTTAACTCTTAAAATGTGGCTGGAACTGGAAAGATGTGCTAGAACCCAATTTTAATTTTTCTGCTATTTGTTGTTACCCTAGCAATGTACATCCCATAGGTGTTCATTAAGGGTGAAATGTTAACACTTCAATTTAATTAATATTTAGTGAGTTGACAATGGGTGATAAAGATCTGCTATGTAAATTCTTGTGTGTCTCCTCAGAGCGCTTTACTGAAAATGGCCAACTGGCCATTGGGGGAGGTGAATATTTGGTGAATTTTTGACATATCTTGGAATCTAGATTGTGAAAGTGCTGATGCTTAGTTTGAAAACATTTCCCCAGGTGGTATATGAAGAAATAAAACATGAGTCTCATCTATGACATCATTCTGCAAGACAAAGCAAAGTTCGCATAGGAATTTGCCTATTCAAAAGTCCAACACATCTTACAAAGAACAGTAATTTACTTGAGGTCTATATTCCTAATAGTAACCTCAGCTTTGTCACACAGAGTTTTAGGGACAGATTCAAGGTAATATCTTGTGTACTCTTTCCCAACTCCTGGGAAAATTCCTATGGTGCCCAAACACCAAGATGTAATTTTCTGGTACAGTAGGTCATTACTATTCTTTCCCTTGTCTGTAAAAGTACACAAAGTAAGAACTACAGCTAGCTGCCTGATTGCTCTCTAGGCTGAACCAGCCCTTCTTGTGAATCTCATGCTGCCAATCACAAATATTCCTGTGAAGAAATTGAACATGTAATAAATTCATTTCAAGTGCAATAAATTTGAACATGTATAACATTTTATATTGGTATTTCATTCTTCTACATTCATAACCATTCTTTGGGCAAGTAACTTACCTTTTTTTAGATCTCAAACTTTTGCATCTATAAAATGGGGTTTCAAACATAGAGTATAGGCTTTTTGACCTGGAACATACACTAATGGTCACCTAACTCCCTCCTTTCTTTTGTTTTTTTTTTTTTTTTAAGATTTTTAGAAATTTCATGTAATGTCTGAAACATTTATATTAACATATTTCCATACAAATAACCCAATGAAAGTTTAGTATTAGTTGTTTTGTTTGTTTTTTTATACTGCAGGTTCTTATTAGGCATCAATTTTATACACATCAGAGTATACATGTCAATCCCAATCGCCCAATTCAGCACACCACCATCCCCACCTCACCGCAGTTTTCCCCCCTTGGTGTCCATATGTCCTGCAGAGATACTATTGAGAAGTATCGTCCCAAAATATATTCAGGGAAGGCAACGAAGAGGGTTTGAAAGCAAGGCAGAATTGCAGGAAACAGATTTCAGGAGGTAGATTTGAATCGCCTTTAAAGCACATGAAAAGCGGCAAAACTCTGACAATGATGCTGTTGGCCAAAAAGGGCGTATGCGTTTTTTCTTGAATATATTCAGGAAAAACCGCTTACGCCCTTTTTGGCCAACCGAGCAAGCGCTAAATGCAAATCATCACTACAAAGAAGTCTCACTTCCCAGACGTCAAAAGGCCCATCCTGGAAAAAGTGTAAAAACCAGAAATGCAGGACAGGCCATGGAGAAAAGGGTGCCTTGTTACATTGATGGGCGGGATGTAAATTGCCAACAGCCATTCTGGAGAAGTGTATGGTGTGTCCTAAAACATCTGAAAAACACAGCTAGAGAGAATAGGGCACTTCCACTCATGGGCATATAAATAGCGAAAACTAAAAATCAACAAGTCACAAGCACCCCAAAGTTTACGGCTGCTCTGTTTAAAAGAACGTCGATTTCGGTACACCTTAAATATCCCAGGAAAGAGAAAAATGGATAAAGAAGTTGTGGTACTTCTGTACAATGGAATATCACTCAGTCATGAAATCAATGTCATAAGGCTAGTGGCAGCATAATGAGTGGATTTAGGTACGATGATTGTACGTGAAATAAGTCACACAGAAAAAGGAACTTATCATAAGACATCACTTAGAGAGGGAATGTAAAAATCGCTGCACATGAACTGAATTACAAAACAGAACAGATTCATACATTTAGAAAATAAACTATGGCTGCTTAAGGGGAAAGGTGAGGTGGGGAGATGCATAAAACAATGGTCTGAAATTAGCACAGATACCGTTCTATTACCAAATATGTAATAGACAAGTCCTACGTGTTGCTTGATGGACTGGACTCAACAACCCCTATTCACTGCAGAAGAATATATCTGACTAGTGAGAATCTTATAATCTATGTATAGCTATCTCTCTGTAAGTGAATCAAGTAGGTGTAAAGCGTCGGAAACACAGCACTGAAAACTAGCTAAACTCCAATATAAAAATAAATTACGAAAAAAAAAAAAAAACAAAGGCAGTGAAAGAGAGAAATTCTTACAAAATTCGTTCACGGGCTGTGAATGAACCTGGATTGACTACATCTAGACCCACAGTTTCATGAGACATAAGGCTGGACACTCTTGGGGATGAGAGGATTGGTCAGGTTGGGTGAGTAAATGCAGACCCTTTAAAGCAATACTGCGTGGTACCCATTCCATGGGTCCCAAATCTCCAGGTTCAAGGGAATCTTCCTACAGTGAAAACATGCATGGGAAACCCAGAGGACGGTACACCGTGTGATCCGGAAAGGTTTCTAAAACTCACCTCATTTTTCGTCTCCTGATGCTCGGGCTCGCCATTCGACACGCTATACAGACAATTTGCCCACGTGGAGAATCAGCACCTTTAACCTCCTGTTTTGTACAGTTTTCAATTTGTCCGGAGGATGAAAGGGAAGAGGGGGAAACAATGAGAGACTAGCTCTAGGTGATGGGACAGGCACAGGTCACTCTATTATCCCATCAGGAAGAAGAATTAACCACAGGCTCAGCCTGCCCCCCAGAACCACAATAGGGCCTGAAAGAATCCTGCCGTTTTGTGGCCAGCTCCCAAAAAAGCGAGTTGAAAAATAGAGCTCAGGGGCACTGCAATTCACAAACCTGCAGAGTTATTACTGATAAGTATCGTCCAAAAATATATTGAGGTAATGCAACGAAGAGGATTTGAAAGCAAGGCAGAATTGCAGGACACCGATTTCAGGAGGTAAATTCCAATCAGTTTAAAGCCCATGAAAAGCAGAAAAACTTTGACAATGATGCTGTTGGCCAAAAAGGGCGTATATTTTTTTTTCTGAATATATTCAGGAAAAAACACATACGCCCTTTTTGGCCAACCAAGCAAGCGGGAAATGCAAATCAGCACTACAAAGAAGTCTCACTTCTCATTGGTCAAAAGGCCCATCCTGAAAAACGTGTAAAAAGCAGAAATGCAGGACAGGCCATGGAGAAAAGGGAGCCTTGTTACGCTGATGGGTGGGAGGTAAATTGCCAACAGCCACTCTGGAGAAGTGTATGGTGTGTCCTAAAACATCTGAAAAACACAGCTAGAGAGCCTAGGGCACTTCTACTCATGGGCGTATAAGTTGGGAAACTATATATCAACAAGACACAAGCACCCCAAAGTTTAGGGCTGCTCTGTTTACAAGAACCTCGACTTCGGTAGACCTTAAATATCAGAGGAAAGAGAAAAATGGATAGAGAAGTTGTGGTAATTATGTGCAATAGTATATCACTCAGCCATGAAATCAATGTCATAAGGCTAGTAGCAGCATAATGAGTGGATTTACGTATGATGATTGTACGAGAAATAAGTCCCACAGAAAAAGAAACTTATCATAAGATATCACTTAGGGAGGGAATGTAAAAATCGCTACACATGAAGTGAAATACAAAACAGAACAGAGTCACACATTTAGAAAACACACTATGGCTGCTTAACGGGAAAGGTGAGGTGGGGAGATGCATAAAACAAGGGTCTGAAATTAGCACAGATACCGACCCATTACCAAATAGGTAATAGACAAGACCTACCTGTTGCTTAATGAACTGGACTCAAAACCCCCTATTCACCGCAGAAGAATATATCTGACTAGTAAGAATCTTATAATCTATGTACGGATATCTCTCTGTAAGGGAATCAAGTAGGTGTAAAGCGGCTGACACACAGCAGTGAAAACAAGCTAAACTCCATTATAAAAAGAAATTACAAAAAAAAAATTAACACAGTGAAAAAGAGAGAAACTCTTTCAAAATTCGTTCAGGGGCCGTGAATGAACCTGGATTGACCACACCTAGACCTACAGTTGGACGAGACATAAGGCTGGACACTCTTGGGGATGAGAGGATTGGTGAGGTTGGGTGAGCAAATGCAGACCCTTTTAAGTAATACTGCGTGATACCCATTCCATGGGTCCCAAATCTCCAGGTTCAAGGGATTCTTCCTACAGCGAAAACATGCATGGGAAACCCAGAGGACGGTACACCGTGTGATCGGGAAAGGTTTCTAAAACGCACCTCATTTTTCATCTCCTGGTGCTCGGGCTCGCCATTCCAGACGCTGTACTGACAATCTGCCCACTTGGAGAATCAGCACCTTTAACCTCCTGTTTCGTACAGTTTGCAATTTGTCCGGAGGATGAAAGGGAAGAGGGGGAACCAATGAGAGACTAGCTCTATGTGTTGGGACAGGCACATGTCACTCTCATTTCCCATTAGGAAAAAGAAGTAACCACAGGCTCAGCCTGCCTCCCGGAACCACAGTAGGGCCTGAAACAATCCTGTCATTTTACGGCCAGCTCCCAAATAGTGAGTTGAAAAATGGAGCTCAGGGGTACTGCAATTCACAAACCTGCAGAGATACTATTGAGAAGTATCGTCCCAAAATATATTCAGGGAAGGCAACGAAGAGGGTTTGAAAGCTAGGCAGAATTGCAGGAAACAGATTTCAGGAGGTAGATTTGAATCGCCTTTTTTATTTTAATGGATAATTAACCAAAGTTTATTGAAGACCCAAGGTATCTGCCAAAGTGAAGATCAAACTTGAGTTTCATCCTGCTCATGTCTCTCAGGGTGAGTTCTGAGAGCTTACCCCTTAGGTGAAAATATATTTCTTCAGATAATTAGCTTTTATTGAGCTTCACTGCTGTTTGCTTTCTCTTCTCAGACGTACCTACTGTATTTATTTTGCTCAAGTGTGTAATTTCAAGACAGTGCTGTTCCTTTCACTTGGAATATCATTATAAGAATGATCAAAGCATCAAAGTTTTACCAGCTAAACGTATGACTCCCCATCCATGCCTAGAGAGGAGCATGTGTTTATGGAAACAGAGACATAATTGGAAGTCATAAGCAACTGGCTACGAAATTAGTTACCAAAACTTATAACTGAGTAACTTGGCTATACAGCAGTAATTAACACAACTTTCTAATTCAACTATGCTTCCATAAAAAAATAAATTTAAAAAACCTTGATTCTGCTATTAACTAAACAAGAGAACTTGGACAATTTCTTTAACTTTTGGGGACTCATTGTCCCCTATTTTTAAAATAAGGGGCTTGGATTAACTAATCACTAAAAACCCATGTTTAAGAATTTTTGACTCCATGATAGTAAATGGGAGTTAAAAAGAAAGGATTTTGGTATTTCTTCTTTAAAAGGGACCTGCCTTCTCTTAGGAATCCAAAGGGCCTGGGCTTTTTGTTTGTTTGTTTGTTTGTTTTGTTTGTTTGTTTTTGTTGTTTTAGTTGAGTGGCAAACAACAACAACAATAGTGAACAAATAAACCAAAAGACCCACACCAATATTTGTAATAATTAAAGCAGAATGCTTCAGAGGTGAAGAGGAAAATAAGACCAACAGCTTGTGGAACTTTAAGTAAAATGTCTCTTGTCTCTGTGCATTTCTCTGGAAGCACTGAAAACAGGTGAAGTAGGGCTTTGTGGAACTGCGATGGTAGTAGCTTGGCAGGAATGTCTAGAATGCATCTTCCACTGGTGTGGATCTTTGGCAGGCAAACTCACACAGAAAAACTACCAAGATGGATCCACATTCTCTACATGCAATATGGTTGAAATCATGCAGAAGCCTTCACCTACAGGCAGAAAGCTTTGCTCAGATGAGAAAATAATACAAAGTTCCAGTTCGTACAGCTTACTTTCCTAATAACACAATTTTCCTGAGTCTGAATTTTAGTACCTAATGCTTATTTCTCAAGCCATCTGTGACATTCTTTTGTTTATGCCTTGATAAAAAATATAGACAAATAATAAGACCCCGGATTTGCTGAGAGAGCCATGCTATATAAAGTTAAGTGGATATTAGCAATGGTACTCCAAACTTAGGCAATTTAATTCAGATAAATAAGTTCATCTAAAAGCAAATAAAACACATACAAACAAACAAAAAACTAGGCAAATGAGAGATAGTATAGGGTCATTCTTTTCTTTTTTTGACTAGTTTTGTTTTATTATAATATCTATATAACTGATATTGGATAGAACTACCTCTATTTAAAGTTAAATTCAGCACACTTATTAATCAAAAAATACTTATTGAGGAATCATTAGGTAATGCAATCCTGATTTTTATAATTCTAAAATTATTATAATATTAATAATTGAAAATATTAAGGCAGAGGTTAGGAGAACACACTCTGGTATTAGCCTGCCTGGGTTCATTCCAGGCTCTATCACTTACTACTTGTGTACTTTGAGAAATTTATGTAACCCCTTTGATCTTCAGTTTTCTCACCTGCAAAAGTAGGTTAATGATACTATCTACCTCATAGCATTGATGGGAAGACTAGATAATTTAATTTAAAGTATTTCAACAGTGCCTGGCACACTCAATAAATGTTAGTTAATATTATTCATCTTTTTATCCCCTGTAAGGCCTCCCTAAATGATTTTCTCACAGGAAGGCTTTAAGCAGAATTTGTTGTATTGAATGGAATTTGGTTGAAAATCTTTGTTAGGAGACTAACCCTCTTATAATAGAAATTTTATAACATAAAATTTTAGATTTTTGTACAGTATGTTTTTTTTATGAATGATATCAATGTACCTTTTAATGGTGAAGAGTGGTTAATGATACATAGAATATACTTAACTCTTAAAATGTGGCTGGAACTGGAAAGATGTGCTAGAACCCAATTTTAATTTTTCTGCTATTTGTTGTTACCCTAGCAATGTACATCCCATAGGTGTTCATTAAGGGTGAAATGTTAACACTTCAATTTAATTAATATTTAGTGAGTTGACAATGGGTGATAAAGATCTGCTATGTAAATTCTTGTGTGTCTCCTCAGAGCGCTTTACTGAAAATGGCCAACTGGCCATTGGGGGAGGTGAATATTTGGTGAATTTTTGACATATCTTGGAATCTAGATTGTGAAAGTGCTGATGCTTAGTTTGAAAACATTTCCCCAGGTGGTATATGAAGAAATAAAACATGAGTCTCATCTATGACATCATTCTGCAAGACAAAGCAAAGTTCGCATAGGAATTTGCCTATTCAAAAGTCCAACACATCTTACAAAGAACAGTAATTTACTTGAGGTCTATATTCCTAATAGTAACCTCAGCTTTGTCACACAGAGTTTTAGGGACAGATTCAAGGTAATATCTTGTGTACTCTTTCCCAACTCCTGGGAAAATTCCTATGGTGCCCAAACACCAAGATGTAATTTTCTGGTACAGTAGGTCATTACTATTCTTTCCCTTGTCTGTAAAAGTACACAAAGTAAGAACTACAGCTAGCTGCCTGATTGCTCTCTAGGCTGAACCAGCCCTTCTTGTGAATCTCATGCTGCCAATCACAAATATTCCTGTGAAGAAATTGAACATGTAATAAATTCATTTCAAGTGCAATAAATTTGAACATGTATAACATTTTATATTGGTATTTCATTCTTCTACATTCATAACCATTCTTTGGGCAAGTAACTTACCTTTTTTTAGATCTCAAACTTTTGCATCTATAAAGTGGGGTTTCAAACATAGAGTATAGGCTTTTTGACCTGGAACATACACTAATGGTCACCTAACTCCCTCCTTTCTTTTGTTTTTTTTTTTTTTTAAGATTTTTAGAAATTTCATGTAATGTCTGAAACATTTATATTAACATATTTCCATACAAATAACCCAATGAAAGTTTAGTATTAGTTGTTTTGTTTGTTTTTTTATACTGCAGGTTCTTATTAGGCATCAATTTTATACACATCAGAGTATACATGTCAATCCCAATCGCCCAATTCAGCACACCACCATCCCCACCTCACCGCAGTTTTCCCCCCTTGGTGTCCATATGTCCTGCAGAGATACTATTGAGAAGTATCGTCCCAAAATATATTCAGGGAAGGCAACGAAGAGGGTTTGAAAGCAAGGCAGAATTGCAGGAAACAGATTTCAGGAGGTAGATTTGAATCGCCTTTAAAGCACATGAAAAGCGGCAAAACTCTGACAATGATGCTGTTGGCCAAAAAGGGCGTATGCGTTTTTTCTTGAATATATTCAGGAAAAACCGCTTACGCCCTTTTTGGCCAACCGAGCAAGCGCTAAATGCAAATCATCACTACAAAGAAGTCTCACTTCCCAGACGTCAAAAGGCCCATCCTGGAAAAAGTGTAAAAACCAGAAATGCAGGACAGGCCATGGAGAAAAGGGTGCCTTGTTACATTGATGGGCGGGATGTAAATTGCCAACAGCCATTCTGGAGAAGTGTATGGTGTGTCCTAAAACATCTGAAAAACACAGCTAGAGAGAATAGGGCACTTCCACTCATGGGCATATAAATAGCGAAAACTAAAAATCAACAAGTCACAAGCACCCCAAAGTTTACGGCTGCTCTGTTTAAAAGAACGTCGATTTCGGTACACCTTAAATATCCCAGGAAAGAGAAAAATGGATAAAGAAGTTGTGGTACTTCTGTACAATGGAATATCACTCAGTCATGAAATCAATGTCATAAGGCTAGTGGCAGCATAATGAGTGGATTTAGGTACGATGATTGTACGTGAAATAAGTCACACAGAAAAAGGAACTTATCATAAGACATCACTTAGAGAGGGAATGTAAAAATCGCTGCACATGAACTGAATTACAAAACAGAACAGATTCATACATTTAGAAAATAAACTATGGCTGCTTAAGGGGAAAGGTGAGGTGGGGAGATGCATAAAACAATGGTCTGAAATTAGCACAGATACCGTTCTATTACCAAATATGTAATAGACAAGTCCTACGTGTTGCTTGATGGACTGGACTCAACAACCCCTATTCACTGCAGAAGAATATATCTGACTAGTGAGAATCTTATAATCTATGTATAGCTATCTCTCTGTAAGTGAATCAAGTAGGTGTAAAGCGTCGGAAACACAGCACTGAAAACTAGCTAAACTCCAATATAAAAATAAATTACGAAAAAAAAAAAAAAACAAAGGCAGTGAAAGAGAGAAATTCTTACAAAATTCGTTCACGGGCTGTGAATGAACCTGGATTGACTACATCTAGACCCACAGTTTCATGAGACATAAGGCTGGACACTCTTGGGGATGAGAGGATTGGTCAGGTTGGGTGAGTAAATGCAGACCCTTTAAAGCAATACTGCGTGGTACCCATTCCATGGGTCCCAAATCTCCAGGTTCAAGGGAATCTTCCTACAGTGAAAACATGCATGGGAAACCCAGAGGACGGTACACCGTGTGATCCGGAAAGGTTTCTAAAACTCACCTCATTTTTCGTCTCCTGATGCTCGGGCTCGCCATTCGACACGCTATACAGACAATTTGCCCACGTGGAGAATCAGCACCTTTAACCTCCTGTTTTGTACAGTTTTCAATTTGTCCGGAGGATGAAAGGGAAGAGGGGGAAACAATGAGAGACTAGCTCTAGGTGATGGGACAGGCACAGGTCACTCTATTATCCCATCAGGAAGAAGAATTAACCACAGGCTCAGCCTGCCCCCCAGAACCACAATAGGGCCTGAAAGAATCCTGCCGTTTTGTGGCCAGCTCCCAAAAAAGCGAGTTGAAAAATAGAGCTCAGGGGCACTGCAATTCACAAACCTGCAGAGTTATTATTGATAAGTATCGTCCAAAAATATATTGAGGTAATGCAACGAAGAGGATTTGAAAGCAAGGCAGAATTGCAGGACACCGATTTCAGGAGGTAAATTCCAATCAGTTTAAAGCCCATGAAAAGCAGAAAAACTTTGACAATGATGCTGTTGGCCAAAAAGGGCGTATATTTTTTTTTCTGAATATATTCAGGAAAAAACACATACGCCCTTTTTGGCCAACCAAGCAAGCGGGAAATGCAAATCAGCACTAAAAAGAAGTCTCACTTCTCATTGGTCAAAAGGCCCATCCTGAAAAACGTGTAAAAAGCAGAAATGCAGGACAGACCATGGAGAAAAGGGAGCCTTGTTACGCTGATGGGTGGGAGGTAAATTGCCAACAGCCACTCTGGAGAAGTGTATGGTGTGTCCTAAAACATCTGAAAAACACAGCTAGAGAGCCTAGGGCACTTCTACTCATGGGCGTATAAGTTGGGAAACTATATATCAACAAGACACAAGCACCCCAAAGTTTAGGGCTGCTCTGTTTACAAGAACCTCGACTTCGGTAGACCTTAAATATCAGAGGAAAGAGAAAAATGGATAGAGAAGTTGTGGTAATTATGTGCAATAGTATATCACTCAGCCATGAAATCAATGTCATAAGGCTAGTAGCAGCATAATGAGTGGATTTACGTATGATGATTGTACGAGAAATAAGTCCCACAGAAAAAGAAACTTATCATAAGATATCACTTAGGGAGGGAATGTAAAAATCGCTACACATGAAGTGAAATACAAAACAGAACAGAGTCACACATTTAGAAAACACACTATGGCTGCTTAACGGGAAAGGTGAGGTGGGGAGATGCATAAAACAAGGGTCTGAAATTAGCACAGATACCGACCCATTACCAAATAGGTAATAGACAAGACCTACCTGTTGCTTAATGAACTGGACTCAAAACCCCCTATTCACCGCAGAAGAATATATCTGACTAGTAAGAATCTTATAATCTATGTACGGATATCTCTCTGTAAGGGAATCAAGTAGGTGTAAAGCGGCTGACACACAGCAGTGAAAACAAGCTAAACTCCATTATAAAAAGAAATTACAAAAAAAAAATTAACACAGTGAAAAAGAGAGAAACTCTTTCAAAATTCGTTCAGGGGCCGTGAATGAACCTGGATTGACCACACCTAGACCTACAGTTGGACGAGACATAAGGCTGGACACTCTTGGGGATGAGAGGATTGGTGAGGTTGGGTGAGCAAATGCAGACCCTTTTAAGTAATACTGCGTGATACCCATTCCATGGGTCCCAAATCTCCAGGTTCAAGGGATTCTTCCTACAGCGAAAACATGCATGGGAAACCCAGAGGACGGTACACCGTGTGATCGGGAAAGGTTTCTAAAACGCACCTCATTTTTCATCTCCTGGTGCTCGGGCTCGCCATTCCAGACGCTGTACTGACAATCTGCCCACTTGGAGAATCAGCACCTTTAACCTCCTGTTTCGTACAGTTTGCAATTTGTCCGGAGGATGAAAGGGAAGAGGGGGAACCAATGAGAGACTAGCTCTATGTGTTGGGACAGGCACATGTCACTCTCATTTCCCATTAGGAAAAAGAAGTAACCACAGGCTCAGCCTGCCTCCCGGAACCACAGTAGGGCCTGAAACAATCCTGTCATTTTACGGCCAGCTCCCAAATAGTGAGTTGAAAAATGGAGCTCAGGGGTACTGCAATTCACAAACCTGCAGAGATACTATTGAGAAGTATCGTCCCAAAATATATTCAGGGAAGGCAACGAAGAGGGTTTGAAAGCTAGGCAGAATTGCAGGAAACAGATTTCAGGAGGTAGATTTGAATCGCCTTTTTTATTTTAATGGATAATTAACCAAAGTTTATTGAAGACCCAAGGTATCTGCCAAAGTGAAGATCAAACTTGAGTTTCATCCTGCTCATGTCTCTCAGGGTGAGTTCTGAGAGCTTACCCCTTAGGTGAAAATATATTTCTTCAGATAATTAGCTTTTATTGAGCTTCACTGCTGTTTGCTTTCTCTTCTCAGACGTACCTACTGTATTTATTTTGCTCAAGTGTGTAATTTCAAGACAGTGCTGTTCCTTTCACTTGGAATATCATTATAAGAATGATCAAAGCATCAAAGTTTTACCAGCTAAACGTATGACTCCCCATCCATGCCTAGAGAGGAGCATGTGTTTATGGAAACAGAGACATAATTGGAAGTCATAAGCAACTGGCTACGAAATTAGTTACCAAAACTTATAACTGAGTAACTTGGCTATACAGCAGTAATTAACACAACTTTCTAATTCAACTATGCTTCCATAAAAAAATAAATTTAAAAAACCTTGATTCTGCTATTAACTAAACAAGAGAACTTGGACAATTTCTTTAACTTTTGGGGACTCATTGTCCCCTATTTTTAAAATAAGGGGCTTGGATTAACTAATCACTAAAAACCCATGTTTAAGAATTTTTGACTCCATGATAGTAAATGGGAGTTAAAAAGAAAGGATTTTGGTATTTCTTCTTTAAAAGGGACCTGCCTTCTCTTAGGAATCCAAAGGGCCTGGGCTTTTTGTTTGTTTGTTTGTTTGTTTTGTTTGTTTGTTTTTGTTGTTTTAGTTGAGTGGCAAACAACAACAACAATAGTGAACAAATAAACCAAAAGACCCACACCAATATTTGTAATAATTAAAGCAGAATGCTTCAGAGGTGAAGAGGAAAATAAGACCAACAGCTTGTGGAACTTTAAGTAAAATGTCTCTTGTCTCTGTGCATTTCTCTGGAAGCACTGAAAACAGGTGAAGTAGGGCTTTGTGGAACTGCGATGGTAGTAGCTTGGCAGGAATGTCTAGAATGCATCTTCCACTGGTGTGGATCTTTGGCAGGCAAACTCACACAGAAAAACTACCAAGATGGATCCACATTCTCTACATGCAATATGGTTGAAATCATGCAGAAGCCTTCACCTACAGGCAGAAAGCTTTGCTCAGATGAGAAAATAATACAAAGTTCCAGTTCGTACAGCTTACTTTCCTAATAACACAATTTTCCTGAGTCTGAATTTTAGTACCTAATGCTTATTTCTCAAGCCATCTGTGACATTCTTTTGTTTATGCCTTGATAAAAAATATAGACAAATAATAAGACCCCGGATTTGCTGAGAGAGCCATGCTATATAAAGTTAAGTGGATATTAGCAATGGTACTCCAAACTTAGGCAATTTAATTCAGATAAATAAGTTCATCTAAAAGCAAATAAAACACATACAAACAAACAAAAAACTAGGCAAATGAGAGATAGTATAGGGTCATTCTTTTCTTTTTTTGACTAGTTTTGTTTTATTATAATATCTATATAACTGATATTGGATAGAACTACCTCTATTTAAAGTTAAATTCAGCACACTTATTAATCAAAAAATACTTATTGAGGAATCATTAGGTAATGCAATCCTGATTTTTATAATTCTAAAATTATTATAATATTAATAATTGAAAATATTAAGGCAGAGGTTAGGAGAACACACTCTGGTATTAGCCTGCCTGGGTTCATTCCAGGCTCTATCACTTACTACTTGTGTACTTTGAGAAATTTATGTAACCCCTTTGATCTTCAGTTTTCTCACCTGCAAAAGTAGGTTAATGATACTATCTACCTCATAGCATTGATGGGAAGACTAGATAATTTAATTTAAAGTATTTCAACAGTGCCTGGCACACTCAATAAATGTTAGTTAATATTATTCATCTTTTTATCCCCTGTAAGGCCTCCCTAAATGATTTTCTCACAGGAAGGCTTTAAGCAGAATTTGTTGTATTGAATGGAATTTGGTTGAAAATCTTTGTTAGGAGACTAACCCTCTTATAATAGAAATTTTATAACATAAAATTTTAGATTTTTGTACAGTATGTTTTTTTTATGAATGATATCAATGTACCTTTTAATGGTGAAGAGTGGTTAATGATACATAGAATATACTTAACTCTTAAAATGTGGCTGGAACTGGAAAGATGTGCTAGAACCCAATTTTAATTTTTCTGCTATTTGTTGTTACCCTAGCAATGTACATCCCATAGGTGTTCATTAAGGGTGAAATGTTAACACTTCAATTTAATTAATATTTAGTGAGTTGACAATGGGTGATAAAGATCTGCTATGTAAATTCTTGTGTGTCTCCTCAGAGCGCTTTACTGAAAATGGCCAACTGGCCATTGGGGAAGGTGAATATTTGGTGAATTTTTGACATATCTTGGAATCTAGATTGTGAAAGTGCTGATGCTTAGTTTGAAAACATTTCCCCAGGTGGTATATGAAGAAATAAAACATGAGTCTCATCTATGACATCATTCTGCAAGACAAAGCAAAGTTCGCATAGGAATTTGCCTATTCAAAAGTCCAACACATCTTACAAAGAACAGTAATTTACTTGAGGTCTATATTCCTAATAGTAACCTCAGCTTTGTCACACAGAGTTTTAGGGACAGATTCAAGGTAATATCTTGTGTACTCTTTCCCAACTCCTGGGAAAATTCCTATGGTGCCCAAACACCAAGATGTAATTTTCTGGTACAGTAGGTCATTACTATTCTTTCCCTTGTCTGTAAAAGTACACAAAGTAAGAACTACAGCTAGCTGCCTGATTGCTCTCTAGGCTGAACCAGCCCTTCTTGTGAATCTCATGCTGCCAATCACAAATATTCCTGTGAAGAAATTGAACATGTAATAAATTCATTTCAAGTGCAATAAATTTGAACATGTATAACATTTTATATTGGTATTTCATTCTTCTACATTCATAACCATTCTTTGGGCAAGTAACTTACCTTTTTTTAGATCTCAAACTTTTGCATCTATAAAATGGGGTTTCAAACATAGAGTATAGGCTTTTTGACCTGGAACATACACTAATGGTCACCTAACTCCCTCCTTTCTTTTGTTTTTTTTTTTTTTTAAGATTTTTAGAAATTTCATGTAATGTCTGAAACGTTTATCTTAACATATTTCCATACAAATAACCCAATGAAAGTTTAGTATTAGTTGTTTTGTTTGTTTTTTTATACTGCAGGTTCTTATTAGGCATCAATTTTATACACATCAGAGTATACATGTCAATCCCAATCGCCCAATTCATCACACCACCATCCCCACCTCACCGCAGTTTTCCCCCCTTGGTGTCCATATGTCCTGCAGAGATACTATTGAGAAGTATCGTCCCAAAATATATTCAGGGAAGGCAACGAAGAGGGTTTGAAAGCAAGGCAGAATTGCAGGAAACAGATTTCAGGAGGTAGATTTGAATCGCCTTTAAAGCACATGAAAAGCGGCAAAACTCTGACAATGATGCTGTTGGCCAAAAAGGGCGTATGCGTTTTTTCTTGAATATATTCAGGAAAAACCGCTTACGCCCTTTTTGGCCAACCGAGCAAGCGCTAAATGCAAATCATCACTACAAAGAAGTCTCACTTCCCAGACGTCAAAAGGCCCATCCTGGAAAAAGTGTAAAAACCAGAAATGCAGGACAGGCCATGGAGAAAAGGGTGCCTTGTTACATTGATGGGCGGGATGTAAATTGCCAACAGCCATTCTGGAGAAGTGTATGGTGTGTCCTAAAACATCTGAAAAACACAGCTAGAGAGAATAGGGCACTTCCACTCATGGGCATATAAATAGCGAAAACTAAAAATCAACAAGTCACAAGCACCCCAAAGTTTACGGCTGCTCTGTTTAAAAGAACGTCGATTTCGGTACACCTTAAATATCCCAGGAAAGAGAAAAATGGATAAAGAAGTTGTGGTACTTCTGTACAATGGAATATCACTCAGTCATGAAATCAATGTCATAAGGCTAGTGGCAGCATAATGAGTGGATTTAGGTACGATGATTGTACGTGAAATAAGTCACACAGAAAAAGGAACTTATCATAAGACATCACTTAGAGAGGGAATGTAAAAATCGCTGCACATGAACTGAATTACAAAACAGAACAGATTCATACATTTAGAAAATAAACTATGGCTGCTTAAGGGGAAAGGTGAGGTGGGGAGATGCATAAAACAATGGTCTGAAATTAGCACAGATACCGTTCTATTACCAAATATGTAATAGACAAGTCCTACGTGTTGCTTGATGGACTGGACTCAACAACCCCTATTCACTGCAGAAGAATATATCTGACTAGTGAGAATCTTATAATCTATGTATAGCTATCTCTCTGTAAGTGAATCAAGTAGGTGTAAAGCGTCGGAAACACAGCACTGAAAACTAGCTAAACTCCATTATAAAAATAAATTACGAAAAAAAAAAAAAAACAAAGGCAGTGAAAGAGAGAAATTCTTACAAAATTCGTTCACGGGCTGTGAATGAACCTGGATTGACTACATCTAGACCCACAGTTTCATGAGACATAAGGCTGGACACTCTTGGGGATGAGAGGATTGGTCAGGTTGGGTGAGTAAATGCAGACCCTTTAAAGCAATACTGCGTGGTACCCATTCCATGGGTCCCAAATCTCCAGGTTCAAGGGAATCTTCCTACAGTGAAAACATGCATGGGAAACCCAGAGGACGGTACACCGTGTGATCCGGAAAGGTTTCTAAAACTCACCTCATTTTTCGTCTCCTGATGCTCGGGCTCGCCATTCGACACGCTATACAGACAATTTGCCCACGTGGAGAATCAGCACCTTTAACCTCCTGTTTTGTACAGTTTTCAATTTGTCCGGAGGATGAAAGGGAAGAGGGGGAAACAATGAGAGACTAGCTCTAGGTGATGGGACAGGCACAGGTCACTCTATTATCCCATCAGGAAGAAGAATTAACCACAGGCTCAGCCTGCCCCCCAGAACCACAATAGGGCCTGAAAGAATCCTGCCGTTTTGTGGCCAGCTCCCAAAAAAGCGAGTTGAAAAATAGAGCTCAGGGTCACTGCAATTCACAAACCTGCAGAGTTATTATTGATAAGTATCGTCCAAAAATATATTGAGGCAATGCAACGAAGAGGATTTGAAAGCAAGGCAGAATTGCAGGACACCGATTTCAGGAGGTAAATTCCAATCAGTTTAAAGCCCATGAAAAGCAGAAAAACTTTGACAATGATGCTGTTGGCCAAAAAGGGCGTATATTTTTTTTTCTGAATATATTCAGGAAAAAACACATACGCCCTTTTTGGCCAACCAAGCAAGCGGGAAATGCAAATCAGCACTAAAAAGAAGTCTCACTTCTCATTGGTCAAAAGGCCCATCCTGAAAAACGTTTAAAAAGCAGAAATGCAGGACAGGCCATTGAGAAAAGGGAGCCTTGTTACGCTGATGGGTGGGAGGTAAATTGCCAACAGCCACTCTGGAGAAGTGTATGGTGTGTCCTAAAACATCTGAAAAACACAGCTAGAGAGCCTAGGGCACTTCTACTCATGGGCGTATAAGTTGGGAAACTATATATCAACAAGACACAAGCACCCCAAAGTTTAGGGCTGCTCTGTTTACAAGAACCTCGACTTCGGTAGACCTTAAATATCAGAGGAAAGAGAAAAATGGATAGAGAAGTTGTGGTAATTATGTGCAATAGTATATCACTCAGCCATGAAATCAATGTCATAAGGCTAGTAGCAGCATAATGAGTGGATTTACGTATGATGATTGTACGAGAAATAAGTCCCACAGAAAAAGAAACTTATCATAAGATATCACTTAGGGAGGGAATGTAAAAATCGCTACACATGAAGTGAAATACAAAACAGAACAGAGTCACACATTTAGAAAACACACTATGGCTGCTTAACGGGAAAGGTGAGGTGGGGAGATGCATAAAACAAGGGTCTGAAATTAGCACAGATACCGACCCATTACCAAATAGGTAATAGACAAGACCTACCTGTTGCTTAATGAACTGGACTCAAAACCCCCTATTCACCGCAGAAGAATATATCTGACTAGTAAGAATCTTATAATCTATGTACGGATATCTCTCTGTAAGGGAATCAAGTAGGTGTAAAGCGGCTGACACACAGCAGTGAAAACAAGCTAAACTCCATTATAAAAAGAAATTACAAAAAAAAAATTAACACAGTGAAAAAGAGAGAAACTCTTTCAAAATTCGTTCAGGGGCCGTGAATGAACCTGGATTGACCACACCTAGACCTACAGTTGGACGAGACATAAGGCTGGACACTCTTGGGGATGAGAGGATTGGTGAGGTTGGGTGAGCAAATGCAGACCCTTTTAAGTAATACTGCGTGATACCCATTCCATGGGTCCCAAATCTCCAGGTTCAAGGGATTCTTCCTACAGCGAAAACATGCATGGGAAACCCAGAGGACGGTACACCGTGTGATCGGGAAAGGTTTCTAAAACGCACCTCATTTTTCATCTCCTGGTGTTCGGGCTCGCCATTCCAGACGCTGTACTGACAATCTGCCCACTTGGAGAATCAGCACCTTTAACCTCCTGTTTCGTACAGTTTGCAATTTGTCCGGAGGATGAAAGGGAAGAGGGGGAACCAATGAGAGACTAGCTCTATGTGTTGGGACAGGCACATGTCACTCTCATTTCCCATTAGGAAAAAGAAGTAACCACAGGCTCAGCCTGCCTCCCGGAACCACAGTAGGGCCTGAAACAATCCTGTCATTTTACGGCCAGCTCCCAAATAGTGAGTTGAAAAATGGAGCTCAGGGGTACTGCAATTCACAAACCTGCAGAGATACTATTGAGAAGTATCGTCCCAAAATATATTCAGGGAAGGCAACGAAGAGGGTTTGAAAGCTAGGCAGAATTGCAGGAAACAGATTTCAGGAGGTAGATTTGAATCGCCTTTTTTATTTTAATGGATAATTAACCAAAGTTTATTGAAGACCCAAGGTATCTGCCAAAGTGAAGATCAAACTTGAGTTTCATCCTGCTCATGTCTCTCAGGGTGAGTTCTGAGAGCTTACCCCTTAGGTGAAAATATATTTCTTCAGATAATTAGCTTTTATTGAGCTTCACTGCTGTTTGCTTTCTCTTCTCAGACGTACCTACTGTATTTATTTTGCTCAAGTGTGTAATTTCAAGACAGTGCTGTTCCTTTCACTTGGAATATCATTATAAGAATGATCAAAGCATCAAAGTTTTACCAGCTAAACGTATGACTCCCCATCCATGCCTAGAGAGGAGCATGTGTTTATGGAAACAGAGACATAATTGGAAGTCATAAGCAACTGGCTACGAAATTAGTTACCAAAACTTATAACTGAGTAACTTGGCTATACAGCAGTAATTAACACAACTTTCTAATTCAACTATGCTTCCATAAAAAAATAAATTTAAAAAACCTTGATTCTGCTATTAACTAAACAAGAGAACTTGGACAATTTCTTTAACTTTTGGGGACTCATTGTCCCCTATTTTTAAAATAAGGGGCTTGGATTAACTAATCACTAAAAACCCATGTTTAAGAATTTTTGACTCCATGATAGTAAATGGGAGTTAAAAAGAAAGGATTTTGGTATTTCTTCTTTAAAAGGGACCTGCCTTCTCTTAGGAATCCAAAGGGCCTGGGCTTTTTGTTTGTTTGTTTGTTTGTTTTGTTTGTTTGTTTTTGTTGTTTTAGTTGAGTGGCAAACAACAACAACAATAGTGAACAAATAAACCAAAAGACCCACACCAATATTTGTAATAATTAAAGCAGAATGCTTCAGAGGTGAAGAGGAAAATAAGACCAACAGCTTGTGGAACTTTAAGTAAAATGTCTCTTGTCTCTGTGCATTTCTCTGGAAGCACTGAAAACAGGTGAAGTAGGGCTTTGTGGAACTGCGATGGTAGTAGCTTGGCAGGAATGTCTAGAATGCATCTTCCACTGGTGTGGATCTTTGGCAGGCAAACTCACACAGAAAAACTACCAAGATGGATCCACATTCTCTACATGCAATATGGTTGAAATCATGCAGAAGCCTTCACCTACAGGCAGAAAGCTTTGCTCAGATGAGAAAATAATACAAAGTTCCAGTTCGTACAGCTTACTTTCCTAATAACACAATTTTCCTGAGTCTGAATTTTAGTACCTAATGCTTATTTCTCAAGCCATCTGTGACATTCTTTTGTTTATGCCTTGATAAAAAATATAGACAAATAATAAGACCCCGGATTTGCTGAGAGAGCCATGCTATATAAAGTTAAGTGGATATTAGCAATGGTACTCCAAACTTAGGCAATTTAATTCAGATAAATAAGTTCATCTAAAAGCAAATAAAACACATACAAACAAACAAAAAACTAGGCAAATGAGAGATAGTATAGGGTCATTCTTTTCTTTTTTTGACTAGTTTTGTTTTATTATAATATCTATATAACTGATATTGGATAGAACTACCTCTATTTAAAGTTAAATTCAGCACACTTATTAATCAAAAAATACTTATTGAGGAATCATTAGGTAATGCAATCCTGATTTTTATAATTCTAAAATTATTATAATATTAATAATTGAAAATATTAAGGCAGAGGTTAGGAGAACACACTCTGGTATTAGCCTGCCTGGGTTCATTCCAGGCTCTATCACTTACTACTTGTGTACTTTGAGAAATTTATGTAACCCCTTTGATCTTCAGTTTTCTCACCTGCAAAAGTAGGTTAATGATACTATCTACCTCATAGCATTGATGGGAAGACTAGATAATTTAATTTAAAGTATTTCAACAGTGCCTGGCACACTCAATAAATGTTAGTTAATATTATTCATCTTTTTATCCCCTGTAAGGCCTCCCTAAATGATTTTCTCACAGGAAGGCTTTAAGCAGAATTTGTTGTATTGAATGGAATTTGGTTGAAAATCTTTGTTAGGAGACTAACCCTCTTATAATAGAAATTTTATAACATAAAATTTTAGATTTTTGTACAGTATGTTTTTTTTATGAATGATATCAATGTACCTTTTAATGGTGAAGAGTGGTTAATGATACATAGAATATACTTAACTCTTAAAATGTGGCTGGAACTGGAAAGATGTGCTAGAACCCAATTTTAATTTTTCTGCTATTTGTTGTTACCCTAGCAATGTACATCCCATAGGTGTTCATTAAGGGTGAAATGTTAACACTTCAATTTAATTAATATTTAGTGAGTTGACAATGGGTGATAAAGATCTGCTATGTAAATTCTTGTGTGTCTCCTCAGAGCGCTTTACTGAAAATGGCCAACTGGCCATTGGGGGAGGTGAATATTTGGTGAATTTTTGACATATCTTGGAATCTAGATTGTGAAAGTGCTGATGCTTAGTTTGAAAACATTTCCCCAGGTGGTATATGAAGAAATAAAACATGAGTCTCATCTATGACATCATTCTGCAAGACAAAGCAAAGTTCGCATAGGAATTTGCCTATTCAAAAGTCCAACACATCTTACAAAGAACAGTAATTTACTTGAGGTCTATATTCCTAATAGTAACCTCAGCTTTGTCACACAGAGTTTTAGGGACAGATTCAAGGTAATATCTTGTGTACTCTTTCCCAACTCCTGGGAAAATTCCTATGGTGCCCAAACACCAAGATGTAATTTTCTGGTACAGTAGGTCATTACTATTCTTTCCCTTGTCTGTAAAAGTACACAAAGTAAGAACTACAGCTAGCTGCCTGATTGCTCTCTAGGCTGAACCAGCCCTTCTTGTGAATCTCATGCTGCCAATCACAAATATTCCTGTGAAGAAATTGAACATGTAATAAATTCATTTCAAGTGCAATAAATTTGAACATGTATAACATTTTATATTGGTATTTCATTCTTCTACATTCATAACCATTCTTTGGGCAAGTAACTTACCTTTTTTTAGATCTCAAACTTTTGCATCTATAAAATGGGGTTTCAAACATAGAGTATAGGCTTTTTGACCTGGAACATACACTAATGGTCACCTAACCCCCTCCTTTCTTTTGTTTTTTTTTTTTTTTTTAAGATTTTTAGAAATTTCATGTAATGTCTGAAACGTTTATCTTAACATATTTCCATACAAATAACCCAATGAAAGTTTAGTATTAGTTGTTTTGTTTGTTTTTTTATACTGCAGGTTCTTATTAGGCATCAATTTTATACACATCAGAGTATACATGTCAATCCCAATCGCCCAATTCAGCACACCACCATCCCCACCTCACCGCAGTTTCCCCCCCTTGGTGTCCATATGTCCTGCAGAGATACTATTGAGAAGTATCGTCCCAAAATATATTCAGGGAAGGCAACGAAGAGGGTTTGAAAGCAAGGCAGAATTGCAGGAAACAGATTTCAGGAGGTAGATTTGAATCGCCTTTAAAGCACATGAAAAGCGGCAAAACTCTGACAATGATGCTGTTGGCCAAAAAGGGCGTATGCGTTTTTTCTTGAATATATTCAGGAAAAACCGCTTACACCCTTTTTGGCCAACCGAGCAAGCGCTAAATGCAAATCATCACTACAAAGAAGTCTCACTTCCCAGACGTCAAAAGGCCCATCCTGGAAAAAGTGTAAAAACCAGAAATGCAGGACAGGCCATGGAGAAAAGGGTGCCTTGTTACGTTGATGGGCGGGATGTAAATTGCCAACAGCCATTCTGGAGAAGTGTATGGTGTGTCCTAAAACATCTGAAAAACACAGCTAGAGAGAATAGGGCACTTCCACTCATGGGCATATAAATAGCGAAAACTAAAAATCAACAAGTCACAAGCACCCCAAAGTTTACGGCTGCTCTGTTTAAAAGAACGTCGATTTCGGTACACCTTAAATATCCCAGGAAAGAGAAAAATGGATAAAGAAGTTGTGGTACTTCTGTACAATGGAATATCACTCAGTCATGAAATCAATGTCATAAGGCTAGTGGCAGCATAATGAGTGGATTTAGGTACGATGATTGTACGTGAAATAAGTCACACAGAAAAAGGAACTTATCATAAGACATCACTTAGAGAGGGAATGTAAAAATCGCTGCACATGAACTGAATTACAAAACAGAACAGATTCATACATTTAGAAAATAAACTATGGCTGCTTAAGGGGAAAGGTGAGGTGGGGAGATGCATAAAACAATGGTCTGAAATTAGCACAGATACCGTTCTATTACCAAATATGTAATAGACAAGTCCTACGTGTTGCTTGATGGACTGGACTCAACAACCCCTATTCACTGCAGAAGAATATATCTGACTAGTGAGAATCTTATAATCTATGTATAGCTATCTCTCTGTAAGTGAATCAAGTAGGTGTAAAGCGTCGGAAACACAGCACTGAAAACTAGCTAAACTCCAATATAAAAATAAATTACGAAAAAAAAAAAAAACAAAGGCAGTGAAAGAGAGAAATTCTTACAAAATTCGTTCACGGGCTGTGAATGAACCTGGATTGACTACATCTAGACCCACAGTTTCATGAGACATAAGGCTGGACACTCTTGGGGATGAGAGGATTGGTCAGGTTGGGTGAGTAAATGCAGACCCTTTAAAGCAATACTGCGTGGTACCCATTCCATGGGTCCCAAATCTCCAGGTTCAAGGGAATCTTCCTACAGTGAAAACATGCATGGGAAACCCAGAGGACGGTACACCGTGTGATCCGGAAAGGTTTCTAAAACTCACCTCATTTTTCGTCTCCTGATGCTCGGGCTCGCCATTCGACACGCTATACAGACAATTTGCCCACGTGGAGAATCAGCACCTTTAACCTCCTGTTTTGTACAGTTTTCAATTTGTCCGGAGGATGAAAGGGAAGAGGGGGAAACAATGAGAGACTAGCTCTAGGTGATGGGACAGGCACAGGTCACTCTAATATCCCATCAGGAAGAAGAATTAACCACAGGCTCAGCCTGCCCCCCAGAACCACAATAGGGCCTGAAAGAATCCTGCCGTTTTGTGGCCAGCTCCCAAAAAAGCGAGTTGAAAAATAGAGCTCAGGGGCACTGCAATTCACAAACCTGCAGAGTTATTACTGATAAGTATCGTCCAAAAATATATTGAGGTAATGCAACGAAGAGGATTTGAAAGCAAGGCAGAATTGCAGGACACCGATTTCAGGAGGTAAATTCCAATCAGTTTAAAGCCCATGAAAAGCAGAAAAACTTTGACAATGATGCTGTTGGCCAAAAAGGGCGTATATTTTTTTTTCTGAATATATTCAGGAAAAAACACATACGCCCTTTTTGGCCAACCAAGCAAGCGGGAAATGCAAATCAGCACTACAAAGAAGTCTCACTTCTCATTGGTCAAAAGGCCCATCCTGAAAAACGTGTAAAAAGCAGAAATGCAGGACAGGCCATGGAGAAAAGGGAGCCTTGTTACGCTGATGGGTGGGAGGTAAATTGCCAACAGCCACTCTGGAGAAGTGTATGGTGTGTCCTAAAACATCTGAAAAACACAGCTAGAGAGCCTAGGGCACTTCTACTCATGGGCGTATAAGTTGGGAAACTATATATCAACAAGACACAAGCACCCCAAAGTTTAGGGCTGTTCTGTTTACAAGAACCTCGACTTCGGTAGACCTTAAATATCAGAGGAAAGAGAAAAATGGATAGAGAAGTTGTGGTAATTATGTGCAATAGTATATCACTCAGCCATGAAATCAATGTCATAAGGCTAGTAGCAGCATAATGAGTGGATTTACGTATGATGATTGTACGAGAAATAAGTCCCACAGAAAAAGAAACTTATCATAAGATATCACTTAGGGAGGGAATGTAAAAATCGCTACACATGAAGTGAAATACAAAACAGAACAGAGTCACACATTTAGAAAACACACTATGGCTGCTTAACGGGAAAGGTGAGGTGGGGAGATGCATAAAACAAGGGTCTGAAATTAGCACAGATACCGACCCATTACCAAATAGGTAATAGACAAGACCTACCTGTTGCTTAATGAACTGGACTCAAAACCCCCTATTCACCGCAGAAGAATATATCTGACTAGTAAGAATCTTATAATCTATGTACGGATATCTCTCTGTAAGGGAATCAAGTAGGTGTAAAGCGGCTGACACACAGCAGTGAAAACAAGCTAAACTCCATTATAAAAAGAAATTACAAAAAAAAAATTAACACAGTGAAAAAGAGAGAAACTCTTTCAAAATTCGTTCAGGGGCCGTGAATGAACCTGGATTGACCACACCTAGACCTACAGTTGGACGAGACATAAGGCTGGACACTCTTGGGGATGAGAGGATTGGTGAGGTTGGGTGAGCAAATGCAGACCCTTTTAAGTAATACTGCGTGATACCCATTCCATGGGTCCCAAATCTCCAGGTTCAAGGGATTCTTCCTACAGCGAAAACATGCATGGGAAACCCAGAGGACGGTACACCGTGTGATCGGGAAAGGTTTCTAAAACGCACCTCATTTTTCATCTCCTGGTGCTCGGGCTCGCCATTCCAGACGCTGTACTGACAATCTGCCCACTTGGAGAATCAGCACCTTTAACCTCCTGTTTCGTACAGTTTGCAATTTGTCCGGAGGATGAAAGGGAAGAGGGGGAACCAATGAGAGACTAGCTCTATGTGTTGGGACAGGCACATGTCACTCTCATTTCCCATTAGGAAAAAGAAGTAACCACAGGCTCAGCCTGCCTCCCGGAACCACAGTAGGGCCTGAAACAATCCTGTCATTTTACGGCCAGCTCCCAAATAGTGAGTTGAAAAATGGAGCTCAGGGGTACTGCAATTCACAAACCTGCAGAGATACTATTGAGAAGTATCGTCCCAAAATATATTCAGGGAAGGCAACGAAGAGGGTTTGAAAGCTAGGCAGAATTGCAGGAAACAGATTTCAGGAGGTAGATTTGAATCGCCTTTTTTATTTTAATGGATAATTAACCAAAGTTTATTGAAGACCCAAGGTATCTGCCAAAGTGAAGATCAAACTTGAGTTTCATCCTGCTCATGTCTCTCAGGGTGAGTTCTGAGAGCTTACCCCTTAGGTGAAAATATATTTCTTCAGATAATTAGCTTTTATTGAGCTTCACTGCTGTTTGCTTTCTCTTCTCAGACGTACCTACTGTATTTATTTTGCTCAAGTGTGTAATTTCAAGACAGTGCTGTTCCTTTCACTTGGAATATCATTATAAGAATGATCAAAGCATCAAAGTTTTACCAGCTAAACGTATGACTCCCCATCCATGCCTAGAGAGGAGCATGTGTTTATGGAAACAGAGACATAATTGGAAGTCATAAGCAACTGGCTACGAAATTAGTTACCAAAACTTATAACTGAGTAACTTGGCTATACAGCAGTAATTAACACAACTTTCTAATTCAACTATGCTTCCATAAAAAAATAAATTTAAAAAACCTTGATTCTGCTATTAACTAAACAAGAGAACTTGGACAATTTCTTTAACTTTTGGGGACTCATTGTCCCCTATTTTTAAAATAAGGGGCTTGGATTAACTAATCACTAAAAACCCATGTTTAAGAATTTTTGACTCCATGATAGTAAATGGGAGTTAAAAAGAAAGGATTTTGGTATTTCTTCTTTAAAAGGGACCTGCCTTCTCTTAGGAATCCAAAGGGCCTGGGCTTTTTGTTTGTTTGTTTGTTTGTTTTGTTTGTTTGTTTTTGTTGTTTTAGTTGAGTGGCAAACAACAACAACAATAGTGAACAAATAAACCAAAAGACCCACACCAATATTTGTAATAATTAAAGCAGAATGCTTCAGAGGTGAAGAGGAAAATAAGACCAACAGCTTGTGGAACTTTAAGTAAAATGTCTCTTGTCTCTGTGCATTTCTCTGGAAGCACTGAAAACAGGTGAAGTAGGGCTTTGTGGAACTGCGATGGTAGTAGCTTGGCAGGAATGTCTAGAATGCATCTTCCACTGGTGTGGATCTTTGGCAGGCAAACTCACACAGAAAAACTACCAAGATGGATCCACATTCTCTACATGCAATATGGTTGAAATCATGCAGAAGCCTTCACCTACAGGCAGAAAGCTTTGCTCAGATGAGAAAATAATACAAAGTTCCAGTTCGTACAGCTTACTTTCCTAATAACACAATTTTCCTGAGTCTGAATTTTAGTACCTAATGCTTATTTCTCAAGCCATCTGTGACATTCTTTTGTTTATGCCTTGATAAAAAATATAGACAAATAATAAGACCCCGGATTTGCTGAGAGAGCCATGCTATATAAAGTTAAGTGGATATTAGCAATGGTACTCCAAACTTAGGCAATTTAATTCAGATAAATAAGTTCATCTAAAAGCAAATAAAACACATACAAACAAACAAAAAACTAGGCAAATGAGAGATAGTATAGGGTCATTCTTTTCTTTTTTTGACTAGTTTTGTTTTATTATAATATCTATATAACTGATATTGGATAGAACTACCTCTATTTAAAGTTAAATTCAGCACACTTATTAATCAAAAAATACTTATTGAGGAATCATTAGGTAATGCAATCCTGATTTTTATAATTCTAAAATTATTATAATATTAATAATTGAAAATATTAAGGCAGAGGTTAGGAGAACACACTCTGGTATTAGCCTGCCTGGGTTCATTCCAGGCTCTATCACTTACTACTTGTGTACTTTGAGAAATTTATGTAACCCCTTTGATCTTCAGTTTTCTCACCTGCAAAAGTAGGTTAATGATACTATCTACCTCATAGCATTGATGGGAAGACTAGATAATTTAATTTAAAGTATTTCAACAGTGCCTGGCACACTCAATAAATGTTAGTTAATATTATTCATCTTTTTATCCCCTGTAAGGCCTCCCTAAATGATTTTCTCACAGGAAGGCTTTAAGCAGAATTTGTTGTATTGAATGGAATTTGGTTGAAAATCTTTGTTAGGAGACTAACCCTCTTATAATAGAAATTTTATAACATAAAATTTTAGATTTTTGTACAGTATGTTTTTTTTATGAATGATATCAATGTACCTTTTAATGGTGAAGAGTGGTTAATGATACATAGAATATACTTAACTCTTAAAATGTGGCTGGAACTGGAAAGATGTGCTAGAACCCAATTTTAATTTTTCTGCTATTTGTTGTTACCCTAGCAATGTACATCCCATAGGTGTTCATTAAGGGTGAAATGTTAACACTTCAATTTAATTAATATTTAGTGAGTTGACAATGGGTGATAAAGATCTGCTATGTAAATTCTTGTGTGTCTCCTCAGAGCGCTTTACTGAAAATGGCCAACTGGCCATTGGGGGAGGTGAATATTTGGTGAATTTTTGACATATCTTGGAATCTAGATTGTGAAAGTGCTGATGCTTAGTTTGAAAACATTTCCCCAGGTGGTATATGAAGAAATAAAACATGAGTCTCATCTATGACATCATTCTGCAAGACAAAGCAAAGTTCGCATAGGAATTTGCCTATTCAAAAGTCCAACACATCTTACAAAGAACAGTAATTTACTTGAGGTCTATATTCCTAATAGTAACCTCAGCTTTGTCACACAGAGTTTTAGGGACAGATTCAAGGTAATATCTTGTGTACTCTTTCCCAACTCCTGGGAAAATTCCTATGGTGCCCAAACACCAAGATGTAATTTTCTGGTACAGTAGGTCATTACTATTCTTTCCCTTGTCTGTAAAAGTACACAAAGTAAGAACTACAGCTAGCTGCCTGATTGCTCTCTAGGCTGAACCAGCCCTTCTTGTGAATCTCATGCTGCCAATCACAAATATTCCTGTGAAGAAATTGAACATGTAATAAATTCATTTCAAGTGCAATAAATTTGAACATGTATAACATTTTATATTGGTATTTCATTCTTCTACATTCATAACCATTCTTTGGGCAAGTAACTTACCTTTTTTTAGATCTCAAACTTTTGCATCTATAAAATGGGGTTTCAAACATAGAGTATAGGCTTTTTGACCTGGAACATACACTAATGGTCACCTAACCCCCTCCTTTCTTTTGTTTTTTTTTTTTTTTTAAGATTTTTAGAAATTTCATGTAATGTCTGAAACGTTTATCTTAACATATTTCCATACAAATAACCCAATGAAAGTTTAGTATTAGTTGTTTTGTTTGTTTTTTTATACTGCAGGTTCTTATTAGGCATCAATTTTATACACATCAGAGTATACATGTCAATCCCAATCGCCCAATTCAGCACACCACCATCCCCACCTCACCGCAGTTTCCCCCCCTTGGTGTCCATATGTCCTGCAGAGATACTATTGAGAAGTATCGTCCCAAAATATATTCAGGGAAGGCAACGAAGAGGGTTTGAAAGCAAGGCAGAATTGCAGGAAACAGATTTCAGGAGGTAGATTTGAATCGCCTTTAAAGCACATGAAAAGCGGCAAAACTCTGACAATGATGCTGTTGGCCAAAAAGGGCGTATGCGTTTTTTCTTGAATATATTCAGGAAAAACCGCTTACACCCTTTTTGGCCAACCGAGCAAGCGCTAAATGCAAATCATCACTACAAAGAAGTCTCACTTCCCAGACGTCAAAAGGCCCATCCTGGAAAAAGTGTAAAAACCAGAAATGCAGGACAGGCCATGGAGAAAAGGGTGCCTTGTTACGTTGATGGGCGGGATGTAAATTGCCAACAGCCATTCTGGAGAAGTGTATGGTGTGTCCTAAAACATCTGAAAAACACAGCTAGAGAGAATAGGGCACTTCCACTCATGGGCATATAAATAGCGAAAACTAAAAATCAACAAGTCACAAGCACCCCAAAGTTTACGGCTGCTCTGTTTAAAAGAACGTCGATTTCGGTACACCTTAAATATCCCAGGAAAGAGAAAAATGGATAAAGAAGTTGTGGTACTTCTGTACAATGGAATATCACTCAGTCATGAAATCAATGTCATAAGGCTAGTGGCAGCATAATGAGTGGATTTAGGTACGATGATTGTACGTGAAATAAGTCACACAGAAAAAGGAACTTATCATAAGACATCACTTAGAGAGGGAATGTAAAAATCGCTGCACATGAACTGAATTACAAAACAGAACAGATTCATACATTTAGAAAATAAACTATGGCTGCTTAAGGGGAAAGGTGAGGTGGGGAGATGCATAAAACAATGGTCTGAAATTAGCACAGATACCGTTCTATTACCAAATATGTAATAGACAAGTCCTACGTGTTGCTTGATGGACTGGACTCAACAACCCCTATTCACTGCAGAAGAATATATCTGACTAGTGAGAATCTTATAATCTATGTATAGCTATCTCTCTGTAAGTGAATCAAGTAGGTGTAAAGCGTCGGAAACACAGCACTGAAAACTAGCTAAACTCCAATATAAAAATAAATTACGAAAAAAAAAAAAAACAAAGGCAGTGAAAGAGAGAAATTCTTACAAAATTCGTTCACGGGCTGTGAATGAACCTGGATTGACTACATCTAGACCCACAGTTTCATGAGACATAAGGCTGGACACTCTTGGGGATGAGAGGATTGGTCAGGTTGGGTGAGTAAATGCAGACCCTTTAAAGCAATACTGCGTGGTACCCATTCCATGGGTCCCAAATCTCCAGGTTCAAGGGAATCTTCCTACAGTGAAAACATGCATGGGAAACCCAGAGGACGGTACACCGTGTGATCCGGAAAGGTTTCTAAAACTCACCTCATTTTTCTTCTCCTGATGCTCGGGCTCGCCATTCGACACGCTATACAGACAATTTGCCCACGTGGAGAATCAGCACCTTTAACCTCCTGTTTTGTACAGTTTTCAATTTGTCCGGAGGATGAAAGGGAAGAGGGGGAAACAATGAGAGACTAGCTCTAGGTGATGGGACAGGCACAGGTCACTCTAATATCCCATCAGGAAGAAGAATTAACCACAGGCTCAGCCTGCCCCCCAGAACCACAATAGGGCCTGAAAGAATCCTGCCGTTTTGTGGCCAGCTCCCAAAAAAGCGAGTTGAAAAATAGAGCTCAGGGGCACTGCAATTCACAAACCTGCAGAGTTATTACTGATAAGTATCGTCCAAAAATATATTGAGGTAATGCAACGAAGAGGATTTGAAAGCAAGGCAGAATTGCAGGACACCGATTTCAGGAGGTAAATTCCAATCAGTTTAAAGCCCATGAAAAGCAGAAAAACTTTGACAATGATGCTGTTGGCCAAAAAGGGCGTATATTTTTTTTTCTGAATATATTCAGGAAAAAACACATACGCCCTTTTTGGCCAACCAAGCAAGCGGGAAATGCAAATCAGCACTACAAAGAAGTCTCACTTCTCATTGGTCAAAAGGCCCATCCTGAAAAACGTGTAAAAAGCAGAAATGCAGGACAGGCCATGGAGAAAAGGGAGCCTTGTTACGCTGATGGGTGGGAGGTAAATTGCCAACAGCCACTCTGGAGAAGTGTATGGTGTGTCCTAAAACATCTGAAAAACACAGCTAGAGAGCCTAGGGCACTTCTACTCATGGGCGTATAAGTTGGGAAACTATATATCAACAAGACACAAGCACCCCAAAGTTTAGGGCTGTTCTGTTTACAAGAACCTCGACTTCGGTAGACCTTAAATATCAGAGGAAAGAGAAAAATGGATAGAGAAGTTGTGGTAATTATGTGCAATAGTATATCACTCAGCCATGAAATCAATGTCATAAGGCTAGTAGCAGCATAATGAGTGGATTTACGTATGATGATTGTACGAGAAATAAGTCCCACAGAAAAAGAAACTTATCATAAGATATCACTTAGGGAGGGAATGTAAAAATCGCTACACATGAAGTGAAATACAAAACAGAACAGAGTCACACATTTAGAAAACACACTATGGCTGCTTAACGGGAAAGGTGAGGTGGGGAGATGCATAAAACAAGGGTCTGAAATTAGCACAGATACCGACCCATTACCAAATAGGTAATAGACAAGACCTACCTGTTGCTTAATGAACTGGACTCAAAACCCCCTATTCACCGCAGAAGAATATATCTGACTAGTAAGAATCTTATAATCTATGTACGGATATCTCTCTGTAAGGGAATCAAGTAGGTGTAAAGCGGCTGACACACAGCAGTGAAAACAAGCTAAACTCCATTATAAAAAGAAATTACAAAAAAAAAATTAACACAGTGAAAAAGAGAGAAACTCTTTCAAAATTCGTTCAGGGGCCGTGAATGAACCTGGATTGACCACACCTAGACCTACAGTTGGACGAGACATAAGGCTGGACACTCTTGGGGATGAGAGGATTGGTGAGGTTGGGTGAGCAAATGCAGACCCTTTTAAGTAATACTGCGTGATACCCATTCCATGGGTCCCAAATCTCCAGGTTCAAGGGATTCTTCCTACAGCGAAAACATGCATGGGAAACCCAGAGGACGGTACACCGTGTGATCGGGAAAGGTTTCTAAAACGCACCTCATTTTTCATCTCCTGGTGCTCGGGCTCGCCATTCCAGACGCTGTACTGACAATCTGCCCACTTGGAGAATCAGCACCTTTAACCTCCTGTTTCGTACAGTTTGCAATTTGTCCGGAGGATGAAAGGGAAGAGGGGGAACCAATGAGAGACTAGCTCTATGTGTTGGGACAGGCACATGTCACTCTCATTTCCCATTAGGAAAAAGAAGTAACCACAGGCTCAGCCTGCCTCCCGGAACCACAGTAGGGCCTGAAACAATCCTGTCATTTTACGGCCAGCTCCCAAATAGTGAGTTGAAAAATGGAGCTCAGGGGTACTGCAATTCACAAACCTGCAGAGATACTATTGAGAAGTATCGTCCCAAAATATATTCAGGGAAGGCAACGAAGAGGGTTTGAAAGCTAGGCAGAATTGCAGGAAACAGATTTCAGGAGGTAGATTTGAATCGCCTTTTTTATTTTAATGGATAATTAACCAAAGTTTATTGAAGACCCAAGGTATCTGCCAAAGTGAAGATCAAACTTGAGTTTCATCCTGCTCATGTCTCTCAGGGTGAGTTCTGAGAGCTTACCCCTTAGGTGAAAATATATTTCTTCAGATAATTAGCTTTTATTGAGCTTCACTGCTGTTTGCTTTCTCTTCTCAGACGTACCTACTGTATTTATTTTGCTCAAGTGTGTAATTTCAAGACAGTGCTGTTCCTTTCACTTGGAATATCATTATAAGAATGATCAAAGCATCAAAGTTTTACCAGCTAAACGTATGACTCCCCATCCATGCCTAGAGAGGAGCATGTGTTTATGGAAACAGAGACATAATTGGAAGTCATAAGCAACTGGCTACGAAATTAGTTACCAAAACTTATAACTGAGTAACTTGGCTATACAGCAGTAATTAACACAACTTTCTAATTCAACTATGCTTCCATAAAAAAATAAATTTAAAAAACCTTGATTCTGCTATTAACTAAACAAGAGAACTTGGACAATTTCTTTAACTTTTGGGGACTCATTGTCCCCTATTTTTAAAATAAGGGGCTTGGATTAACTAATCACTAAAAACCCATGTTTAAGAATTTTTGACTCCATGATAGTAAATGGGAGTTAAAAAGAAAGGATTTTGGTATTTCTTCTTTAAAAGGGACCTGCCTTCTCTTAGGAATCCAAAGGGCCTGGGCTTTTTGTTTGTTTGTTTGTTTGTTTTGTTTGTTTGTTTTTGTTGTTTTAGTTGAGTGGCAAACAACAACAACAATAGTGAACAAATAAACCAAAAGACCCACACCAATATTTGTAATAATTAAAGCAGAATGCTTCAGAGGTGAAGAGGAAAATAAGACCAACAGCTTGTGGAACTTTAAGTAAAATGTCTCTTGTCTCTGTGCATTTCTCTGGAAGCACTGAAAACAGGTGAAGTAGGGCTTTGTGGAACTGCGATGGTAGTAGCTTGGCAGGAATGTCTAGAATGCATCTTCCACTGGTGTGGATCTTTGGCAGGCAAACTCACACAGAAAAACTACCAAGATGGATCCACATTCTCTACATGCAATATGGTTGAAATCATGCAGAAGCCTTCACCTACAGGCAGAAAGCTTTGCTCAGATGAGAAAATAATACAAAGTTCCAGTTCGTACAGCTTACTTTCCTAATAACACAATTTTCCTGAGTCTGAATTTTAGTACCTAATGCTTATTTCTCAAGCCATCTGTGACATTCTTTTGTTTATGCCTTGATAAAAAATATAGACAAATAATAAGACCCCGGATTTGCTGAGAGAGCCATGCTATATAAAGTTAAGTGGATATTAGCAATGGTACTCCAAACTTAGGCAATTTAATTCAGATAAATAAGTTCATCTAAAAGCAAATAAAACACATACAAACAAACAAAAAACTAGGCAAATGAGAGATAGTATAGGGTCATTCTTTTCTTTTTTTGACTAGTTTTGTTTTATTATAATATCTATATAACTGATATTGGATAGAACTACCTCTATTTAAAGTTAAATTCAGCACACTTATTAATCAAAAAATACTTATTGAGGAATCATTAGGTAATGCAATCCTGATTTTTATAATTCTAAAATTATTATAATATTAATAATTGAAAATATTAAGGCAGAGGTTAGGAGAACACACTCTGGTATTAGCCTGCCTGGGTTCATTCCAGGCTCTATCACTTACTACTTGTGTACTTTGAGAAATTTATGTAACCCCTTTGATCTTCAGTTTTCTCACCTGCAAAAGTAGGTTAATGATACTATCTACCTCATAGCATTGATGGGAAGACTAGATAATTTAATTTAAAGTATTTCAACAGTGCCTGGCACACTCAATAAATGTTAGTTAATATTATTCATCTTTTTATCCCCTGTAAGGCCTCCCTAAATGATTTTCTCACAGGAAGGCTTTAAGCAGAATTTGTTGTATTGAATGGAATTTGGTTGAAAATCTTTGTTAGGAGACTAACCCTCTTATAATAGAAATTTTATAACATAAAATTTTAGATTTTTGTACAGTATGTTTTTTTTATGAATGATATCAATGTACCTTTTAATGGTGAAGAGTGGTTAATGATACATAGAATATACTTAACTCTTAAAATGTGGCTGGAACTGGAAAGATGTGCTAGAACCCAATTTTAATTTTTCTGCTATTTGTTGTTACCCTAGCAATGTACATCCCATAGGTGTTCATTAAGGGTGAAATGTTAACACTTCAATTTAATTAATATTTAGTGAGTTGACAATGGGTGATAAAGATCTGCTATGTAAATTCTTGTGTGTCTCCTCAGAGCGCTTTACTGAAAATGGCCAACTGGCCATTGGGGGAGGTGAATATTTGGTGAATTTTTGACATATCTTGGAATCTAGATTGTGAAAGTGCTGATGCTTAGTTTGAAAACATTTCCCCAGGTGGTATATGAAGAAATAAAACATGAGTCTCATCTATGACATCATTCTGCAAGACAAAGCAAAGTTCGCATAGGAATTTGCCTATTCAAAAGTCCAACACATCTTACAAAGAACAGTAATTTACTTGAGGTCTATATTCCTAATAGTAACCTCAGCTTTGTCACACAGAGTTTTAGGGACAGATTCAAGGTAATATCTTGTGTACTCTTTCCCAACTCCTGGGAAAATTCCTATGGTGCCCAAACACCAAGATGTAATTTTCTGGTACAGTAGGTCATTACTATTCTTTCCCTTGTCTGTAAAAGTACACAAAGTAAGAACTACAGCTAGCTGCCTGATTGCTCTCTAGGCTGAACCAGCCCTTCTTGTGAATCTCATGCTGCCAATCACAAATATTCCTGTGAAGAAATTGAACATGTAATAAATTCATTTCAAGTGCAATAAATTTGAACATGTATAACATTTTATATTGGTATTTCATTCTTCTACATTCATAACCATTCTTTGGGCAAGTAACTTACCTTTTTTTAGATCTCAAACTTTTGCATCTATAAAATGGGGTTTCAAACATAGAGTATAGGCTTTTTGACCTGGAACATACACTAATGGTCACCTAACCCCCTCCTTTCTTTTGTTTTTTTTTTTTTTTTTAAGATTTTTAGAAATTTCATGTAATGTCTGAAACGTTTATCTTAACATATTTCCATACAAATAACCCAATGAAAGTTTAGTATTAGTTGTTTTGTTTGTTTTTTTATACTGCAGGTTCTTATTAGGCATCAATTTTATACACATCAGAGTATACATGTCAATCCCAATCGCCCAATTCAGCACACCACCATCCCCACCTCACCGCAGTTTCCCCCCCTTGGTGTCCATATGTCCTGCAGAGATACTATTGAGAAGTATCGTCCCAAAATATATTCAGGGAAGGCAACGAAGAGGGTTTGAAAGCAAGGCAGAATTGCAGGAAACAGATTTCAGGAGGTAGATTTGAATCGCCTTTAAAGCACATGAAAAGCGGCAAAACTCTGACAATGATGCTGTTGGCCAAAAAGGGCGTATGCGTTTTTTCTTGAATATATTCAGGAAAAACCGCTTACACCCTTTTTGGCCAACCGAGCAAGCGCTAAATGCAAATCATCACTACAAAGAAGTCTCACTTCCCAGACGTCAAAAGGCCCATCCTGGAAAAAGTGTAAAAACCAGAAATGCAGGACAGGCCATGGAGAAAAGGGTGCCTTGTTACGTTGATGGGCGGGATGTAAATTGCCAACAGCCATTCTGGAGAAGTGTATGGTGTGTCCTAAAACATCTGAAAAACACAGCTAGAGAGAATAGGGCACTTCCACTCATGGGCATATAAATAGCGAAAACTAAAAATCAACAAGTCACAAGCACCCCAAAGTTTACGGCTGCTCTGTTTAAAAGAACGTCGATTTCGGTACACCTTAAATATCCCAGGAAAGAGAAAAATGGATAAAGAAGTTGTGGTACTTCTGTACAATGGAATATCACTCAGTCATGAAATCAATGTCATAAGGCTAGTGGCAGCATAATGAGTGGATTTAGGTACGATGATTGTACGTGAAATAAGTCACACAGAAAAAGGAACTTATCATAAGACATCACTTAGAGAGGGAATGTAAAAATCGCTGCACATGAACTGAATTACAAAACAGAACAGATTCATACATTTAGAAAATAAACTATGGCTGCTTAAGGGGAAAGGTGAGGTGGGGAGATGCATAAAACAATGGTCTGAAATTAGCACAGATACCGTTCTATTACCAAATATGTAATAGACAAGTCCTACGTGTTGCTTGATGGACTGGACTCAACAACCCCTATTCACTGCAGAAGAATATATCTGACTAGTGAGAATCTTATAATCTATGTATAGCTATCTCTCTGTAAGTGAATCAAGTAGGTGTAAAGCGTCGGAAACACAGCACTGAAAACTAGCTAAACTCCAATATAAAAATAAATTACGAAAAAAAAAAAAAACAAAGGCAGTGAAAGAGAGAAATTCTTACAAAATTCGTTCACGGGCTGTGAATGAACCTGGATTGACTACATCTAGACCCACAGTTTCATGAGACATAAGGCTGGACACTCTTGGGGATGAGAGGATTGGTCAGGTTGGGTGAGTAAATGCAGACCCTTTAAAGCAATACTGCGTGGTACCCATTCCATGGGTCCCAAATCTCCAGGTTCAAGGGAATCTTCCTACAGTGAAAACATGCATGGGAAACCCAGAGGACGGTACACCGTGTGATCCGGAAAGGTTTCTAAAACTCACCTCATTTTTCGTCTCCTGATGCTCGGGCTCGCCATTCGACACGCTATACAGACAATTTGCCCACGTGGAGAATCAGCACCTTTAACCTCCTGTTTTGTACAGTTTTCAATTTGTCCGGAGGATGAAAGGGAAGAGGGGGAAACAATGAGAGACTAGCTCTAGGTGATGGGACAGGCACAGGTCACTCTAATATCCCATCAGGAAGAAGAATTAACCACAGGCTCAGCCTGCCCCCCAGAACCACAATAGGGCCTGAAAGAATCCTGCCGTTTTGTGGCCAGCTCCCAAAAAAGCGAGTTGAAAAATAGAGCTCAGGGGCACTGCAATTCACAAACCTGCAGAGTTATTACTGATAAGTATCGTCCAAAAATATATTGAGGTAATGCAACGAAGAGGATTTGAAAGCAAGGCAGAATTGCAGGACACCGATTTCAGGAGGTAAATTCCAATCAGTTTAAAGCCCATGAAAAGCAGAAAAACTTTGACAATGATGCTGTTGGCCAAAAAGGGCGTATATTTTTTTTTCTGAATATATTCAGGAAAAAACACATACGCCCTTTTTGGCCAACCAAGCAAGCGGGAAATGCAAATCAGCACTACAAAGAAGTCTCACTTCTCATTGGTCAAAAGGCCCATCCTGAAAAACGTGTAAAAAGCAGAAATGCAGGACAGGCCATGGAGAAAAGGGAGCCTTGTTACGCTGATGGGTGGGAGGTAAATTGCCAACAGCCACTCTGGAGAAGTGTATGGTGTGTCCTAAAACATCTGAAAAACACAGCTAGAGAGCCTAGGGCACTTCTACTCATGGGCGTATAAGTTGGGAAACTATATATCAACAAGACACAAGCACCCCAAAGTTTAGGGCTGTTCTGTTTACAAGAACCTCGACTTCGGTAGACCTTAAATATCAGAGGAAAGAGAAAAATGGATAGAGAAGTTGTGGTAATTATGTGCAATAGTATATCACTCAGCCATGAAATCAATGTCATAAGGCTAGTAGCAGCATAATGAGTGGATTTACGTATGATGATTGTACGAGAAATAAGTCCCACAGAAAAAGAAACTTATCATAAGATATCACTTAGGGAGGGAATGTAAAAATCGCTACACATGAAGTGAAATACAAAACAGAACAGAGTCACACATTTAGAAAACACACTATGGCTGCTTAACGGGAAAGGTGAGGTGGGGAGATGCATAAAACAAGGGTCTGAAATTAGCACAGATACCGACCCATTACCAAATAGGTAATAGACAAGACCTACCTGTTGCTTAATGAACTGGACTCAAAACCCCCTATTCACCGCAGAAGAATATATCTGACTAGTAAGAATCTTATAATCTATGTACGGATATCTCTCTGTAAGGGAATCAAGTAGGTGTAAAGCGGCTGACACACAGCAGTGAAAACAAGCTAAACTCCATTATAAAAAGAAATTACAAAAAAAAAATTAACACAGTGAAAAAGAGAGAAACTCTTTCAAAATTCGTTCAGGGGCCGTGAATGAACCTGGATTGACCACACCTAGACCTACAGTTGGACGAGACATAAGGCTGGACACTCTTGGGGATGAGAGGATTGGTGAGGTTGGGTGAGCAAATGCAGACCCTTTTAAGTAATACTGCGTGATACCCATTCCATGGGTCCCAAATCTCCAGGTTCAAGGGATTCTTCCTACAGCGAAAACATGCATGGGAAACCCAGAGGACGGTACACCGTGTGATCGGGAAAGGTTTCTAAAACGCACCTCATTTTTCATCTCCTGGTGTTCGGGCTCGCCATTCCAGACGCTGTACTGACAATCTGCCCACTTGGAGAATCAGCACCTTTAACCTCCTGTTTCGTACAGTTTGCAATTTGTCCGGAGGATGAAAGGGAAGAGGGGGAACCAATGAGAGACTAGCTCTATGTGTTGGGACAGGCACATGTCACTCTCATTTCCCATTAGGAAAAAGAAGTAACCACAGGCTCAGCCTGCCTCCCGGAACCACAGTAGGGCCTGAAACAATCCTGTCATTTTACGGCCAGCTCCCAAATAGTGAGTTGAAAAATGGAGCTCAGGGGTACTGCAATTCACAAACCTGCAGAGATACTATTGAGAAGTATCGTCCCAAAATATATTCAGGGAAGGCAACGAAGAGGGTTTGAAAGCTAGGCAGAATTGCAGGAAACAGATTTCAGGAGGTAGATTTGAATCGCCTTTTTTATTTTAATGGATAATTAACCAAAGTTTATTGAAGACCCAAGGTATCTGCCAAAGTGAAGATCAAACTTGAGTTTCATCCTGCTCATGTCTCTCAGGGTGAGTTCTGAGAGCTTACCCCTTAGGTGAAAATATATTTCTTCAGATAATTAGCTTTTATTGAGCTTCACTGCTGTTTGCTTTCTCTTCTCAGACGTACCTACTGTATTTATTTTGCTCAAGTGTGTAATTTCAAGACAGTGCTGTTCCTTTCACTTGGAATATCATTATAAGAATGATCAAAGCATCAAAGTTTTACCAGCTAAACGTATGACTCCCCATCCATGCCTAGAGAGGAGCATGTGTTTATGGAAACAGAGACATAATTGGAAGTCATAAGCAACTGGCTACGAAATTAGTTACCAAAACTTATAACTGAGTAACTTGGCTATACAGCAGTAATTAACACAACTTTCTAATTCAACTATGCTTCCATAAAAAAATAAATTTAAAAAACCTTGATTCTGCTATTAACTAAACAAGAGAACTTGGACAATTTCTTTAACTTTTGGGGACTCATTGTCCCCTATTTTTAAAATAAGGGGCTTGGATTAACTAATCACTAAAAACCCATGTTTAAGAATTTTTGACTCCATGATAGTAAATGGGAGTTAAAAAGAAAGGATTTTGGTATTTCTTCTTTAAAAGGGACCTGCCTTCTCTTAGGAATCCAAAGGGCCTGGGCTTTTTGTTTGTTTGTTTGTTTGTTTTGTTTGTTTGTTTTTGTTGTTTTAGTTGAGTGGCAAACAACAACAACAATAGTGAACAAATAAACCAAAAGACCCACACCAATATTTGTAATAATTAAAGCAGAATGCTTCAGAGGTGAAGAGGAAAATAAGACCAACAGCTTGTGGAACTTTAAGTAAAATGTCTCTTGTCTCTGTGCATTTCTCTGGAAGCACTGAAAACAGGTGAAGTAGGGCTTTGTGGAACTGCGATGGTAGTAGCTTGGCAGGAATGTCTAGAATGCATCTTCCACTGGTGTGGATCTTTGGCAGGCAAACTCACACAGAAAAACTACCAAGATGGATCCACATTCTCTACATGCAATATGGTTGAAATCATGCAGAAGCCTTCACCTACAGGCAGAAAGCTTTGCTCAGATGAGAAAATAATACAAAGTTCCAGTTCGTACAGCTTACTTTCCTAATAACACAATTTTCCTGAGTCTGAATTTTAGTACCTAATGCTTATTTCTCAAGCCATCTGTGACATTCTTTTGTTTATGCCTTGATAAAAAATATAGACAAATAATAAGACCCCGGATTTGCTGAGAGAGCCATGCTATATAAAGTTAAGTGGATATTAGCAATGGTACTCCAAACTTAGGCAATTTAATTCAGATAAATAAGTTCATCTAAAAGCAAATAAAACACATACAAACAAACAAAAAACTAGGCAAATGAGAGATAGTATAGGGTCATTCTTTTCTTTTTTTGACTAGTTTTGTTTTATTATAATATCTATATAACTGATATTGGATAGAACTACCTCTATTTAAAGTTAAATTCAGCACACTTATTAATCAAAAAATACTTATTGAGGAATCATTAGGTAATGCAATCCTGATTTTTATAATTCTAAAATTATTATAATATTAATAATTGAAAATATTAAGGCAGAGGTTAGGAGAACACACTCTGGTATTAGCCTGCCTGGGTTCATTCCAGGCTCTATCACTTACTACTTGTGTACTTTGAGAAATTTATGTAACCCCTTTGATCTTCAGTTTTCTCACCTGCAAAAGTAGGTTAATGATACTATCTACCTCATAGCATTGATGGGAAGACTAGATAATTTAATTTAAAGTATTTCAACAGTGCCTGGCACACTCAATAAATGTTAGTTAATATTATTCATCTTTTTATCCCCTGTAAGGCCTCCCTAAATGATTTTCTCACAGGAAGGCTTTAAGCAGAATTTGTTGTATTGAATGGAATTTGGTTGAAAATCTTTGTTAGGAGACTAACCCTTTTATAATAGAAATTTTATAACATAAAATTTTAGATTTTTGTACAGTATGTTTTTTTTATGAATGATATCAATGTACCTTTTAATGGTGAAGAGTGGTTAATGATACATAGAATATACTTAACTCTTAAAATGTGGCTGGAACTGGAAAGATGTGCTAGAACCCAATTTTAATTTTTCTGCTATTTGTTGTTACCCTAGCAATGTACATCCCATAGGTGTTCATTAAGGGTGAAATGTTAACACTTCAATTTAATTAATATTTAGTGAGTTGACAATGGGTGATAAAGATCTGCTATGTAAATTCTTGTGTGTCTCCTCAGAGCGCTTTACTGAAAATGGCCAACTGGCCATTGGGGAAGGTGAATATTTGGTGAATTTTTGACATATCTTGGAATCTAGATTGTGAAAGTGCTGATGCTTAGTTTGAAAACATTTCCCCAGGTGGTATATGAAGAAATAAAACATGAGTCTCATCTATGACATCATTCTGCAAGACAAAGCAAAGTTCGCATAGGAATTTGCCTATTCAAAAGTCCAACACATCTTACAAAGAACAGTAATTTACTTGAGGTCTATATTCCTAATAGTAACCTCAGCTTTGTCACACAGAGTTTTAGGGACAGATTCAAGGTAATATCTTGTGTACTCTTTCCCAACTCCTGGGAAAATTCCTATGGTGCCCAAACACCAAGATGTAATTTTCTGGTACAGTAGGTCATTACTATTCTTTCCCTTGTCTGTAAAAGTACACAAAGTAAGAACTACAGCTAGCTGCCTGATTGCTCTCTAGGCTGAACCAGCCCTTCTTGTGAATCTCATGCTGCCAATCACAAATATTCCTGTGAAGAAATTGAACATGTAATAAATTCATTTCAAGTGCAATAAATTTGAACATGTATAACATTTTATATTGGTATTTCATTCTTCTACATTCATAACCATTCTTTGGGCAAGTAACTTACCTTTTTTTAGATCTCAAAATTTTGCATCTATAAAATGGGGTTTCAAACATAGAGTATAGGCTTTTTGACCTGGAACATACACTAATGGTCACCTAACTCCCACCTTTCTTTTGTTTTTTTTTTTTTAAGATTTTTAGAAATTTCATGTAATGTCTGAAACATTTATATTAACATATTTCCATACAAATAACCCAATGAAAGTTTAGTATTAGTTGTTTTGTTTGTTTTTTTATACTGCAGGTTCTTATTAGGCATCAATTTTATACACATCAGAGTATACATGTCAATCCCAATCGCCCAATTCAGCACACCACCATCCCCACCTCACCGCAGTTTTCCCCCCTTGGTGTCCATATGTCCTGCAGAGATACTATTGAGAAGTATCGTCCCAAAATATATTCAGGGAAGGCAACGAAGAGGGTTTGAAAGCAAGGCAGAATTGCAGGAAACAGATTTCAGGAGGTAGATTTGAATCGCCTTTAAAGCACATGAAAAGCGGCAAAACTCTGACAATGATGCTGTTGACTAAAAAGGGCGTATGCGTTTTTTCCTGAATATATTCAGAAAAAAACGCATACGCCCTTTTTGGCCAACCAAGCAAGTGAGAAGTGCAAATGTGCACTACAAAGAAGTGTCAGTTCCCATCGGTCAAAAGGGCCATCCTAAAAAAGTGTAAAAACCAGAAATGCAGGACAGGCCATGGAGAAAAGGGAGCCTTGTTACGTTGATGGGCGGGATGTAAATTGCCAACAGCCACTCTGGGGAAGTGTATGGTGGGTCCTAAAACATCTAAAATACACAGCTAGAGAGCATAGGGCACTTCCACTCATGGGCGTATAAATTGGGAAAAATAAAAATCAACAAGACACAGGCACTTCAAAGTTTAGGGCTGCTCTGTTTACAAGAACCTCCACTTCGGTACACCATAAATATGCCAGGAAAGAGAAAAATGGATAAAGAAGTTGTGGTACTTATGTACAATGGAATATCACTCAGCCATTAAATTAATGACATAAGGCTAGTAGCAGCATAATGAGTGGACTTAGGTATGATGTTTCTACTAGAAATAAGTCACACAGAAAATAAACTTATCATAAGATATCACTTAGAGAGGGAATGTAAAAATCGCTACACATGAACTGAATTACAAAACAGAAGAGAGTCACACATTTAGAAAACACACTATGGCTGCTTAAGGGGAAAGGTGAGGTGGGGAGATGCATAAAACAAGGGTCTGAAATTAGCACAGATACCGTTCCATTGCCAAATATGTAATAGACATGACCTACCTGTTGCTTAATGAACTAGACTCAACACCCCCTATTCACTGCAGAAGAATATATCTGATTAGTAAGAATCTTATAATCTATGTATGGATATTTTTCTGTAAGTGAATCAAGGAGGTGTAAACCGGCGGAAACACAGCAGTGAAAACCAGCTAAACTCCATTATAAAAAGAAATTACAAAAAATAAACAAAGACAGTGAAAAAGAGAGAAACTCTTTCAAAATTCGTTCAGGGGCCGTGAATGAACCTGGATTGACCACACCTAGACCTACAGTTGGACGAGACATAAGGCTGGACACTCTTGGGGATGAGAGGATTGGTGAGGTTGGGTGAACAAATGCAGACCCTTTTAAGTAATACTGCGTGATACCCATTCCATGGGTCCCAAATCTCCAGGTTCAAGGGAATCTTCCTACAGCGAAAACATGCATGGGAAACCCAGAGGACGGTACACCGTGTGATTGGGAAAGGTTTGTAAAACGCACCTTATTTTTCATCTCGCGGAGCTTGGGCTCGCCATTCCAGCCACTGTACTGACAATCTGCCCACGTGGAGAATCAGCACCTTTAACCTCCTGTTTCATACACTTTGCAATTTGTCCAGAGGATGCAAGGTAAGGGGGAACCAATGAGAGAGTAGCTCTAGGTTTTGGGACAGCCACATGTCACTCTCATTTCCCATCAGTAAAAAGAATTAACCACAGGCTCAGTCTGCCCCTCGGAACCACAATAGGGCCTGAAACAATCCTGCCGTTTTGTGGCCAGCTCCCAAAAAAGCGAGTTATAAAAAAGAGCTCAGGGGCAGTGCAATTCACAAACCTGCAGAGTTATTATTGAGAAGAATCGTCCAAAAATATATTGACGGAAGGCAACGAAGAGGGTTTGAAATCAAGGCAGAATTGCAGGACACAGATTTCAGGAGGTAAATTTGAATCGCCTTTAAAGCACATGAAAAGAGGCAAAACTTTGACAATGATGCTGTTGGCCAAAAAGGGCGCATGTTTTTTTTCCTGAATATATTCAGGAAAAAGCACATACGCCCTATTCGGCCAACCAAGCAAGCGGGAAATGCAAATCAGCACTACAAAGAAGTCTCACTTCCCATAAGTCAAAAGGCCCATCCTGAAAAAAGTGTAAAAACCAGAAATGCAGGACAGGCCATGGAGAAAAGGGTGCCTTGTTACGTTGATGGGCGGGATGTAAATTGCCAACAGCCATTCTGGAGAAGTGTATGGTGTGTCCTAAAACATCTGAAAAACACAGCTAGAGAGAATAGGGCACTTCCACTCATGGGCATATAAATAGCGAAAACTAAAAATCAACAAGTCACAACCACCCCAAAGTTTACGGCTGCTCTGTGTAAAAGAACGTCGATTTCGGTACACCTTAAATATCCCAGGAAAGAGAAAAATGGATAAAGAAGTTGTGGTACTTCTGTACAATGGAATATCACTCAGTCATGAAATCAATGTCATAAGGCTAGTGGCAGCATAATGAGTGGATTTAGGTACGATGATTGTAGGTGAAATAAGTCACACAGAAAAAGGAACTTATCATAAGACATCACTTAGAGAGGGAATGTAAAAATCGCTGCACATGAACTGAATTACAAAACAGAACAGAGTCATACATTTAGAAAATACACTATAGCTGCTTAAGGGGAAAGGTGAGGTGGGGAGATGCATAAAACAATGGTCTGAAATTAGCACAGATACCGTTCTATTACCAAATATGTAATAGACAAGTCCTACGTGTTGCTTGATGGACTGGACTCAACAACCCCTATTCACTGCAGAAGAATATATCTGACTAGTAAGAATCTTATAATCTATGTATAGCTATCTCTCTGTAAGTGAATCAAGTAGGTGTAAAGCGTCGGAAACACAGCAGTGAAAACCAGCTAAACTCCATTATAAAAATAAATTACGAAAAAAAAAAAACAAAGACAGTGAAAGAGAGAGAAATTCTTACAAAATTCGTTCACGGGCTGTGAATGAACCTGGATTGACTACATCTAGACCCACAGTTGCATGAGACATAAGGCTCGACACTCTTGGGGATGAGAGGATTGGTCAGGTTGGGTGAGTAAATGCAGACCCTTTAAAGTAATACTGCGTGGTACCCATTCCATGGGTCCCAAATCTCCAGGTTCAAGGGAATCTTCCTACAGTGAAAACATGCATGGGAAACCCAGAGGACGGTACACCGTGTGATCCGGAAAGGTTTCTAAAACTTACCTCATTTTTCGTCTCCTGATGCTCGGGCTCGCCATTCGAGACGCTATACAGACAATTTGCCCACGTGGAGAATCAGCACCTTTAACCTCCTGTTTCGTACAGTTTTCAATTTGTCCGGAGGATGAAAGGGAAGAGGGGGAAACAATGAGAGACTAGCTCTTGGTGTTGGGACAGGCACAGGTCACTCTATTTTCCCATCAGGAAAAAGAATTATCCACAGGCTCAGCCTGCCCACCGGAACCACAGTAGGGCCTGAAACGACCCTGCCATATTGCGGCCAGCTCCCAAAAAAGCGAGTTGAAAAACGGAGCTCAGGGGCACTGCAATTCACAAACCAGCAGAGATACTACTGAGAAGTATCATCCAAAAATATATTCAGGGAAGGCAACGAAGAGGGTTTGAAAGCAAGGCAGAATTGCAGGAAACAGATTTCAGGAGGTAGATTCGAATCGCCTTTAAAGCACATGAAAAGCGGCAAAACTTTGACAATGATGCTTTTGGCCAAAAAGGGCGTATGTCTTTTTTCCTGAATATATTCAGGAAAAAACACATACGCCCTTTTTGGCCAACCAAGCAAGCGGGAAATGCAAATCAGCACTACAAAGAAGTCTCACTTCTCATCGGTCAAAAGGCCCATCCTGAAAAACGTGTAAAAACCAGGAATGCAGGACAGGCCATGGAGAAAAGGGAGCCTTGTTACTCTGATGGGCGTGATGTAAATTACCAACAGCCACTCTGGAGAAGTGTATGGTGTGTCCTAAAACATCTGAAAAACACAGCTAGAGAGCACAGGGCACTTCTCCTCATGGGCGTATAAATTGGGAAAACTATATATCAACAAGACACAAGCACCCCAAAGTTTAGGGCTGCTCTGTTTACAAGAACCTCGACTTCGGTACACCTTAAATATCAGAGGAAAGAGAAAAATGGATAGAGAAGTTGTGGTAATTATGTGCAATAGTATATCACTCAGCCATGAAATCAATGTCATGAGGCTAGTAGCAGCATAAAGAGTGGATTTATGTACGATGATTGTACGAGAAATAAGTCCCACAGAAAAAGAAACTTATCATAAGATATCACTTAGGGAGGGAATGTAAAAATCGCTACACATGAACTGAAATACAAAACAGAACAGAGTCACACATTTAGAAAACACACTATGGCTGCTTAACGGGAAAGGTGAGGTGGGGAGATGCATAAAACAAGGGTCTGAAATTAGCACAGATACCGACCCATTACCAAATATGTAATAGACAAGTCCTACGTGTTGCTTAATGAACTGGACTCAAAAATCCCTATTCACCGCAGAAGAATATATCTGACTAGTAAGAATCTTATAATCTATGTACGGATATCTCTCTGTAAGGGAATCAAGTAGGTGTAAAGCGGCTGACACACAGCAGTGAAAACAAGCTAAACTCCATTATAAAAAGAAATTACAAAAAAAAAAAATTAAGACAGTGAAAAAGAGAGAAACTCTTTCAAAATTCGTTCAGGGGCCATGAATGAACCTGGATTGACCACACCTAGACCTACAGTTGGACGAGACATAAGGCTGGACACTCTTGGGGAGGAGAGGATTGGTGAGGTTGGGTGAACAAATGCAGACCCTTTTAAGTAATACTGCGTGATACCCATTCCATGGGTCCCAAATCTCCAGGTTCAAGGGAATCTTCCTACAGCGAAAACATGCATGGGAAACCCAGAGGACGGTACACCGTGTGATCGGGAAAGGTTTGTAAAACGCACCTTATTTTTCATCTCCCGGAGCTTGGGCTCGCCATTCCAGCCACTGTACTGACAATCTGCCCACGTGGAGAATCAGCACCTTTAACCTCCTGTTTCATACACTTTGCAATTTGTCCAGAGGATGCAAGGTAAGGGGGAACCAATGAGAGAGTAGCTCTAGGTTCTGGGACAGCCACATGTCACTCTCATTTCCCATCAGTAAAAAGAATTAACCACAGGCTCAGTCTGCCCCTCGGAACCACAATAGGGCCTGAAACAATCCTGCCGTTTTGTGGCCAGCTCCCAAAAAAGCGAGTTATAAAAAAGAGCTCAGGGGCAGTGCAATTCACAAACCTGCAGAGTTATTATTGAGAAGAATCGTCCAAAAATATATTGACGGAAGGCAACGAAGAGGGTTTGAAATCAAGGCAGAATTGCAGGACACAGATTTCAGGAGGTAAATTTGAATCGCCTTTAAAGCACATGAAAAGCGGCAAAACTTTGACAATGATGCTGTTGGCCAAAAAGGGCGCATGTTTTTTTTCCTGAATATATTCAGGAAAAAGCACATACGCCCTATTCGGCCAACCAAGCAAGCGGGAAATGCAAATCAGCACTACAAAGAAGTCTCACTTCCCATAAGTCAAAAGGCCCATCCTGAAAAAAGTGTAAAAACCAGAAATGCAGGACAGGCCATGGAGAAAAGGGTGCCTTGTTACGTTGATGGGCGGGATGTAAATTGCCAACAGCCATTCTGGAGAAGTGTATGGTGTGTCCTAAAACATCTGAAAAACACAGCTAGAGAGAATAGGGCACTTCCACTCATGGGCATATAAATAGCGAAAACTAAAAATCAACAAGTCACAACCACCCCAAAGTTTACGGCTGCTCTGTGTAAAAGAACGTCGATTTCGGTACACCTTAAATATCCCAGGAAAGAGAAAAATGGATAAAGAAGTTGTGGTACTTCTGTACAATGGAATATCACTCAGTCATGAAATCAATGTCATAAGGCTAGTGGCAGCATAATGAGTGGATTTAGGTACGATGATTGTAGGTGAAATAAGTCACACAGAAAAAGGAACTTATCATAAGACATCACTTAGAGAGGGAATGTAAAAATCGCTGCACATGAACTGAATTACAAAACAGAACAGAGTCATACATTTAGAAAATACACTATGGCTGCTTAAGGGGAAAGGTGAGGTGGGGAGATGCATAAAACAATGGTCTGAAATTAGCACAGATACCGTTCTATTACCAAATATGTAATAGACAAGTCCTACGTGTTGCTTGATGGACTGGACTCAACAACCCCTATTCACTGCAGAAGAATATATCTGACTAGTAAGAATCTTATAATCTATGTATAGCTATCTCTCTGTAAGTGAATCAAGTAGGTGTAAAGCGTCGGAAACACAGCAGTGAAAACCAGCTAAACTCCATTATAAAAATAAATTACGAAAAAAAAAAAACAAAGACAGTGAAAGAGAGAGAAATTCTTACAAAATTCGTTCACGGGCTGTGAATGAACCTGGATTGACTACATCTAGACCCACAGTTGCATGAGACATAAGGCTCGACACTCTTGGGGATGAGAGGATTGGTCAGGTTGGGTGAGTAAATGCAGACCCTTTAAAGTAATACTGCGTGGTACCCATTCCATGGGTCCCAAATCTCCAGGTTCAAGGGAATCTTCCTACAGTGAAAACATGCATGGGAAACCCAGAGGACGGTACACCGTGTGATCCGGAAAGGTTTCTAAAACTTACCTCATTTTTCGTCTCCTGATGCTCGGGCTCGCCATTCGAGACGCTATACAGACAATTTGCCCACGTGGAGAATCAGCACCTTTAACCTCCTGTTTCGTACAGTTTTCAATTTGTCCGGAGGATGAAAGGGAAGAGGGGGAAACAATGAGAGACTAGCTCTTGGTGTTGGGACAGGCACAGGTCACTCTATTTTCCCATCAGGAAAAAGAATTATCCACAGGCTCAGCCTGCCCACCGGAACCACAGTAGGGCCTGAAACGACCCTGCCATATTGCGGCCAGCTCCCAAAAAAGCGAGTTGAAAAACGGAGCTCAGGGGCACTGCAATTCACAAACCAGCAGAGATACTACTGAGAAGTATCATCCAAAAATATATTCAGGGAAGGCAACGAAGAGGGTTTGAAAGCAAGGCAGAATTGCAGGAAACAGATTTCAGGAGGTAGATTCGAATCGCCTTTAAAGCACATGAAAAGCGGCAAAACATTGACAATGATGCTGTTGGCCAAAAAGGGCGTATGTCTTTTTTCCTTAATATATTCAGGAAAAAACACATACGCCCTTTTTGGCCAACCAAGCAAGCGGGAAATGCAAATCAGCACTACAAAGAAGTCTCACTTCTCATCGGTCAAAAGGCCCATCCTGAAAAACGTGTAAAAACCAGGAATGCAGGACAGGCCATGGAGAAAAGGGAGCCTTGTTACTCTGATGGGCGTGATGTAAATTACCAACAGCCACTCTGGAGAAGTGTATGGTGTGTCCTAAAACATCTGAAAAACACAGCTAGAGAGCACAGGGCACTTCTCCTCATGGGCGTATAAATTGGGAAAACTATATATCAACAAGACACAAGCACCCCAAAGTTTAGGGCTGCTCTGTTTACAAGAACCTCGACTTCGGTACACCTTAAATATCAGAGGAAAGAGAAAAATGGATAGAGAAGTTGTGGTAATTATGTGCAATAGTATATCACTCAGCCATGAAATCAATGTCATGAGGCTAGTAGCAGCATAAAGAGTGGATTTATGTACGATGATTGTACGAGAAATAAGTCCCACAGAAAAAGAAACTTATCATAAGATATCACTTAGGGAGGGAATGTAAAAATCGCTACACATGAACTGAAATACAAAACAGAACAGAGTCACACATTTAGAAAACACACTATGGCTGCTTAACGGGAAAGGTGAGGTGGGGAGATGCATAAAACAAGGGTCTGAAATTAGCACAGATACCGACCCATTACCAAATATGTAATAGACAAGTCCTACGTGTTGCTTAATGAACTGGACTCAAAAATCCCTATTCACCGCAGAAGAATATATCTGACTAGTAAGAATCTTATAATCTATGTACGGATATCTCTCTGTAAGGGAATCAAGTAGGTGTAAAGCGGCTGACACACAGCAGTGAAAACAAGCTAAACTCCATTATAAAAAGAAATTACAAAAAAAAAAAATTAAGACAGTGAAAAAGAGAGAAACTCTTTCAAAATTCGTTCAGGGGCCATGAATGAACCTGGATTGACCACACCTAGACCTACAGTTGGACGAGACATAAGGCTGGACACTCTTGGGGATGAGAGGATTGGTGAGGTTGGGTGAACAAATGCAGACCCTTTTAAGTAATACTGCGTGATACCCATTCCATGGGTCCCAAATCTCCAGGTTCAAGGGAATCTTCCTACAGCGAAAACATGCATGGGAAACCCAGAGGACGGTACACCGTGTGATCGGGAAAGGTTTGTAAAACGCACCTTATTTTTCATCTCCCGGAGCTTGGGCTCGCCATTCCAGCCACTGTACTGACAATCTGCCCACGTGGAGAATCAGCACCTTTAACCTCCTGTTTCATACACTTTGCAATTTGTCCAGAGGATGCAAGGTAAGGGGGAACCAATGAGAGAGTAGCTCTAGGTTCTGGGACAGCCACATGTCACTCTCATTTCCCATCAGTAAAAAGAATTAACCACAGGCTCAGTCTGCCCCTCGGAACCACAATAGGGCCTGAAACAATCCTGCCGTTTTGTGGCCAGCTCCCAAAAAAGCGAGTTATAAAAAAGAGCTCAGGGGCAGTGCAATTCACAAACCTGCAGAGTTATTATTGAGAAGAATCGTCCAAAAATATATTGACGGAAGGCAACGAAGAGGGTTTGAAATCAAGGCAGAATTGCAGGACACAGATTTCAGGAGGTAAATTTGAATCGCCTTTAAAGCACATGAAAAGCGGCAAAACTTTGACAATGATGCTGTTGGCCAAAAAGGGCGCATGTTTTTTTTCCTGAATATATTCAGGAAAAAGCACATACGCCCTATTCGGCCAACCAAGCAAGCGGGAAATGCAAATCAGCACTACAAAGAAGTCTCACTTCCCATAAGTCAAAAGGCCCATCCTGAAAAAAGTGTAAAAACCAGAAATGCAGGACAGGCCATGGAGAAAAGGGTGCCTTGTTACGTTGATGGGCGGGATGTAAATTGCCAACAGCCATTCTGGAGAAGTGTATGGTGTGTCCTAAAACATCTGAAAAACACAGCTAGAGAGAATAGGGCACTTCCACTCATGGGCATATAAATAGCGAAAACTAAAAATCAACAAGTCACAACCACCCCAAAGTTTACGGCTGCTCTGTGTAAAAGAACGTCGATTTCGGTACACCTTAAATATCCCAGGAAAGAGAAAAATGGATAAAGAAGTTGTGGTACTTCTGTACAATGGAATATCACTCAGTCATGAAATCAATGTCATAAGGCTAGTGGCAGCATAATGAGTGGATTTAGGTACGATGATTGTAGGTGAAATAAGTCACACAGAAAAAGGAACTTATCATAAGACATCACTTAGAGAGGGAATGTAAAAATCGCTGCACATGAACTGAATTACAAAACAGAACAGAGTCATACATTTAGAAAATACACTATGGCTGCTTAAGGGGAAAGGTGAGGTGGGGAGATGCATAAAACAATGGTCTGAAATTAGCACAGATACCGTTCTATTACCAAATATGTAATAGACAAGTCCTACGTGTTGCTTGATGGACTGGACTCAACAACCCCTATTCACTGCAGAAGAATATATCTGACTAGTAAGAATCTCATAATCTATGTATAGCTATCTCTCTGTAAGTGAATCAAGTAGGTGTAAAGCGTCGGAAACACAGCAGTGAAAACCAGCTAAACTCCATTATAAAAATAAATTACGAAAAAAAAAAAAACAAAGACAGTGAAAGAGAGAGAAATTCTTACAAAATTCGTTCACGGGCTGTGAATGAACCTGGATTGACTACATCTAGACCCACAGTTGCATGAGACATAAGGCTCGACACTCTTGGGGATGAGAGGATTGGTCAGGTTGGGTGAGTAAATGCAGACCCTTTAAAGTAATACTGCGTGGTACCCATTCCATGGGTCCCAAATCTCCAGGTTCAAGGGAATCTTCCTACAGTGAAAACATGCATGGGAAACCCAGAGGACGGTACACCGTGTGATCCGGAAAGGTTTCTAAAACTTACCTCATTTTTCGTCTCCTGATGCTCGGGCTCGCCATTCGAGACGCTATACAGACAATTTGCCCACGTGGAGAATCAGCACCTTTAACCTCCTGTTTCGTACAGTTTTCAATTTGTCCGGAGGATGAAAGGGAAGAGGGGGAAACAATGAGAGACTAGCTCTTGGTGTTGGGACAGGCACAGGTCACTCTATTTTCCCATCAGGAAAAAGAATTATCCACAGGCTCAGCCTGCCCACCGGAACCACAGTAGGGCCTGAAACGACCCTGCCATATTGCGGCCAGCTCCCAAAAAAGCGAGTTGAAAAACGGAGCTCAGGGGCACTGCAATTCACAAACCTGCAGAGATACTACTGAGAAGTATCATCCAAAAATATATTCAGGGAAGGCAACGAAGAGGGTTTGAAAGCAAGGCAGAATTGCAGGAAACAGATTTCAGGAGGTAGATTCGAATCGCCTTTAAAGCACATGAAAAGCGGCAAAACTTTGACAATGATGCTGTTGGCCAAAAAGGGCGTATGTCTTTTTTCCTGAATATATTCAGGAAAAAACACATACGCCCTTTTTGGCCAACCAAGCAAGCGGGAAATGCAAATCAGCACTACAAAGAAGTCTCACTTCTCATCGGTCAAAAGGCCCATCCTGAAAAACGTGTAAAAACCAGGAATGCAGGACAGGCCATGGAGAAAAGGGAGCCTTGTTACTCTGATGGGCGTGATGTAAATTACCAACAGCCACTCTGGAGAAGTGTATGGTGTGTCCTAAAACATCTGAAAAACACAGCTAGAGAGCACAGGGCACTTCTCCTCATGGGCGTATAAATTGGGAAAACTATATATCAACAAGACACAAGCACCCCAAAGTTTAGGGCTGCTCTGTTTACAAGAACCTCGACTTCGGTACACCTTAAATATCAGAGGAAAGAGAAAAATGGATAGAGAAGTTGTGGTAATTATGTGCAATAGTATATCACTCAGCCATGAAATCAATGTCATGAGGCTAGTAGCAGCATAAAGAGTGGATTTATGTACGATGATTGTACGAGAAATAAGTCCCACAGAAAAAGAAACTTATCATAAGATATCACTTAGGGAGGGAATGTAAAAATCGCTACACATGAACTGAAATACAAAACAGAACAGAGTCACACATTTAGAAAACACACTATGGCTGCTTAACGGGAAAGGTGAGGTGGGGAGATGCATAAAACAAGGGTCTGAAATTAGCACAGATACCGACCCATTACCAAATATGTAATAGACAAGTCCTACGTGTTGCTTAATGAACTGGACTCAAAAACCCCTATTCACCGCAGAGGAATATATCTGACTAGTAAGAATCTTATAATCTATGTACGGATATCTCTCTGTAAGGGAATCAAGTAGGTGTAAAGCGGCTGACACACAGCAGTGAAAACAAGCTAAACTCCATTATAAAAAGAAATTACAAAAAAAAAAAAATTAAGACAGTGAAAAAGAGAGAAACTCTTTCAAAATTCGTTCAGGGGCCATGAATGAACCTGGATTGACCACACCTAGACCTACAGTTGGACGAGACATAAGGCTGGACACTCTTGGGGATGAGAGGATTGGTGAGGTTGGGTGAACAAATGCAGACCCTTTTAAGTAATACTGCGTGATACCCATTCCATTGGTCCCAAATCTCCAGGTTCAAGGGAATCTTCCTACAGCGAAAACATGCATGGGAAACCCAGAGGACGGTAAACCGTGTGATCGGGAAAGATTTCTAAAACGCACCTTATTTTTCATCTCCCGGAGCTCGGGCTCGCCATTCCAGCCACTGTACTGACAATCTGCCCACTTGGAGAATCAGCACCTTTAACCTCCTGTTTCATACACTTTGCAATTTGTCCAGAGGATGCAAGGTAAGGGGGAACCAATGAGAGAGTAGCTCTAGGTTTTGGGACAGCCACATGTCACTCTCATTTCCCATCAGTAAAAAGAATTAACCACAGGCTCAGTCTGCCCCTCGGAACCACAATAGGGCCTGAAACAATCCTGCCGTTTTGTGGCCAGCTCCCAAAAAAGCGAGTTATAAAAAAGAGCTCAGGGGCAGTGCAATTCACAAACCTGCAGAGTTATTATTGAGAAGAATCGTCCAAAAATATATTGACGGAAGGCAACGAAGAGGGTTTGAAATCAAGGCAGAATTGCAGGACACAGATTTCAGGAGGTAAATTTGAATCGCCTTTAAAGCACATGAAAAGCGGCAAAACTTTGACAATGATGCTGTTGGCCAAAAAGGGCGCATGTTTTTTTTCCTGAATATATTCAGGAAAAAGCACATACGCCCTATTCGGCCAACCAAGCAAGCGGGAAATGCAAATCAGCACTACAAAGAAGTCTCACTTCCCATAAGTCAAAAGGCCCATCCTGAAAAAAGTGTAAAAACCAGAAATGCAGGACAGGCCATGGAGAAAAGGGTGCCTTGTTACATTGATGGGCGGGATGTAAATTGCCAACAGCCATTCTGGAGAAGTGTATGGTGTGTCCTAAAACATCTGAAAAACACAGCTAGAGAGAATAGGGCACTTCCACTCATGGGCATATAAATAGCAAAAACTAAAAATCAACAAGTCACAAGCACCCCAAAGTTTACGGCTGCTCTGTGTAAAAGAACGTCGATTTCGGTACACCTTAAATATCCCAGGAAAGAGAAAAATGGATAAAGAAGTTGTGGTACTTCTGTACAATGGAATATCACTCAGTCATGAAATCAATGTCATAAGGCTAGTGGCAGCATAATGAGTGGATTTAGGTACGATGATTGTAGGTGAAATAAGTCACACAGAAAAAGGAACTTATCATAAGACATCACTTAGAGAGGGAATGTAAAAATCGCTGCACATGAACTGAATTACAAAACAGAACAGAGTCATACATTTAGAAAATACACTATGGCTGCTTAAGGGGAAAGGTGAGGTGGGGAGATGCATAAAACAATGGTCTGAAATTACCACAGATACCGTTCTATTACCAAATATGTAATAGACAAGTCCTACGTGTTGCTTGATGGACTGGACTCAACAACCCCTATTCACTGCAGAAGAATATATCTGACTAGTAAGAATCTTATAATCTATGTATAGCTATCTCTCTGTAAGTGAATCAAGTAGGTGTAAAGCGTCGGAAACACAGCAGTGAAAACCAGCTAAACTCCATTATAAAAATAAATTACGAAAAAAAAAAAAAAAAACAAAGACAGTGAAAGAGAGAGAAATTCTTACAAAATTCGTTCACGGGCTGTGAATGAACCTGGATTGACTACATCTAGACCCACAGTTGCATGAGACATAAGGCTCGACACTCTTGGGGATGAGAGGATTGGTCAGGTTGGGTGAGTAAATGCAGACCCTTTAAAGTAATACTGCGTGGTACCCATTCCATGGGTCCCAAATCTCCAGGTTCAAGGGAATCTTCCTACAGTGAAAACATGCATGGGAAACCCAGAGGACGGTACACCGTGTGATCCGGAAAGGTTTCTAAAACTTACCTCATTTTTCGTCTCCTGATGCTCGGGCTCGCCATTCGAGACGCTATACAGACAATTTGCCCACGTGGAGAATCAGCACCTTTAAACTCCTGTTTCGTACAGTTTTCAATTTGTCCGTAGGATGAAAGGGAAGAGGGGGAAACAATGAGAGACTAGCTCTTGGTGTTGGGACAGGCACAGGTCACTCTATTTTCCCATCAGGAAAAAGAATTATCCACAGGCTCAGCCTGCCCACCGGAACCACAGTAGGGCCTGAAACGACCCTGCCATATTGCGGCCAGCTCCCAAAAAAGCGAGTTGAAAAACGGAGCTCAGGGGCACTGCAATTCACAAACCTGCAGAGATACTACTGAGAAGTATCATCCAAAAATATATTCAGGGAAGGCAACGAAGAGGGTTTGAAAGCAAGGCAGAATTGCAGGAAACAGATTTCAGGAGGTAGATTCGAATCGCCTTTAAAGTACATGAAAAGCGGCAAAACTTTGACAATGATGCTGTTGGCCAAAAAGGGCGTATGTCTTTTTTCCTGAATATATTCAGGAAAAAACACATACGCGCTTTTTGGCCAACCAAGCAAGCGGGAAATGCAAATCAGCAATACAAAGAAGTCTCACTTCTCATCGGTCAAAAGGCCCATCCTGAAAAACGTGTAAAAACCAGGAATGCAGGACAGGCCATGGAGAAAAGGGAGCCTTGTTACTCTGATGGGCGTGATGTAAATTACCAACAGCCACTCTGGAGAAGTGTATGGTGTGTCCTAAAACATCTGAAAAACACAGCTAGAGAGCACAGGGCACTTCTCCTCATGGGCGTATAAATTGGGAAAACTATATATCAACAAGACACAAGCACCTCAAAGTTTAGGGCTGCTCTGTTTACAAGAACCTCGACTTCGGTACACCTTAAATATCAGAGGAAAGAGAAAAATGGATAGAGAAGTTGTGGTAATTATGTGCAATAGTATATCACTCAGCCATGAAATCAATGTCATGAGGCTAGTAGCAGCATAAAGAGTGGATTTACGTACGATGATTGTACGAGAAATAAGTCCCACAGAAAAAGAAATTTATCATAAGATATCACTTAGGGAGGGAATGTAAAAATCGCTACACATGAACTGAAATACAAAACAGAACAGAGTCACACATTTAGAAAACACACTATGGCTGCTTAACGGGAAAGGTGAGGTGGGGAGATGCATAAAACAAGGGTCTGAAATTAGCACAGATACCGACCCATTACCAAATATGTAATAGACAAGTCCTACGTGTTGCTTAATGAACTGGACTCAAAAACCCCTATTCAACGCAGAAGAATATATCTGACTAGTAAGAATCTTATAATCTATGTACGGATATCTCTCTGTAAGGGAATCAAGTAGGTGTAAAGCGGCTGACACACAGCAGTGAAAACAAGCTAAACTCCATTATAAAAAGAAATTACAAAAAAAAAAAAAATTAAGACAGTGAAAAAGAGAGAAACTCTTTCAAAATTCGTTCAGGGGCCATGAATGAACCTGGATTGACCACACCTAGACCTATAGTTGGACGAGACATAAGGCTGGACACTCTTGGGGATGAGAGGATTGGTGAGGTTGGGTGAACAAATGCAGACCCTTTTAAGTAATACTGCGTGATACCCATTCCATTGGTCCCAAATCTCCAGGTTCAAGGGAATCTTCCTACAGCGAAAACATGCATGGGAAACCCAGAGGACGGTAAACCGTGTGATCGGGAAAGATTTCTAAAACGCACCTTATTTTTCATCTCCCGGAGCTCGGGCTCGCCATTCCAGCCACTGTACTGACAATCTGCCCACTTGGAGAATCAGCACCTTTAACCTCCTGTTTCATACACTTTGCAATTTGTCCAGAGGATGCAAGGTAAGGGGGAACCAATGAGAGAGTAGCTCTAGGTTTTGGGACAGCCACATGTCACTCTCATTTCCCATCAGTAAAAAGAATTAACCACAGGCTCAGTCTGCCCCTCGGAACCACAATAGGGCCTGAAACAATCCTGCCGTTTTGTGGCCAGCTCCCAAAAAAGCGAGTTATAAAAAAGAGCTCAGGGGCAGTGCAATTCACAAACCTGCAGAGTTATTATTGAGAAGAATCGTCCAAAAATATATTGACGGAAGGCAACGAAGAGGGTTTGAAATCAAGGCAGAATTGCAGGACACAGATTTCAGGAGGTAAATTTGAATCGCCTTTAAAGCACATGAAAAGCGGCAAAACTTTGACAATGATGCTGTTGGCCAAAAAGGGCGCATGTTTTTTTTCCTGAATATATTCAGGAAAAAGCACATACGCCCTATTCGGCCAACCAAGCAAGCGGGAAATGCAAATCAGCACTACAAAGAAGTCTCACTTCCCATAAGTCAAAAGGCCCATCCTGAAAAAAGTGTAAAAACCAGAAATGCAGGACAGGCCATGGAGAAAAGGGTGCCTTGTTACGTTGATGGGCGGGATGTAAATTGCCAACAGCCATTCTGGAGAAGTGTATGGTGTGTCCTAAAACATCTGAAAAACACAGCTAGAGAGAATAGGGCACTTCCACTCATGGGCATATAAATAGCGAAAACTAAAAATCAACAAGTCACAACCACCCCAAAGTTTACGGCTGCTCTGTGTAAAAGAACGTCGATTTCGGTACACCTTAAATATCCCAGGAAAGAGAAAAATGGATAAAGAAGTTGTGGTACTTCTGTACAATGGAATATCACTCAGTCATGAAATCAATGTCATAAGGCTAGTGGCAGCATAATGAGTGGATTTAGGTACGATGATTGTACGTGAAATAAGTCACACAGAAAAAGGAACTTATCATAAGACATCACTTAGAGAGGGAATGTAAAAATCGCTGCACATGAACTGAATTACAAAACAGAACAGAGTCATACATTTAGAAAATACACTATGGCTGCTTAAGGGGAAAGGTGAGGTGGGGAGATGCATAAAACAATGGTCTGAAATTAGCACAGATACCGTTCTATTACCAAATATGTAATAGACAAGTCCTACGTGTTGCTTGATGGACTGGACTCAACAACCCCTATTCACTGCAGAAGAATATATCTGACTAGTAAGAATCTTATAATCTATGTATAGCTATCTCTCTGTAAGTGAATCAAGTAGGTGTAAAGCGTCGGAAACACAGCAGTGAAAACCAGCTAAACTCCATTATAAAAATAAATTACGAAAAAAAAAAAAAAAACAAAGACAGTGAAAGAGAGAAATTCTTAAAAAATTCGTTCACGGGCTGTGAATGAACCTGGATTGACTACATCTAGACCCACAGTTGCATGAGACATAAGGCTCGACACTCTTGGGGATGAGAGGATTGGTCAGGTTGGGTGAGTAAATGCAGACCCTTTAAAGTAATACTGCGTGGTACCCATTCCATGGGTCCCAAATCTCCAGGTTCAAGGGAATCTTCCTACAGTGAAAACATGCATGGGAAACCCAGAGGACGGTACACCGTGTGATCCGGAAAGGTTTCTAAAACTTACCTTATTTTTCGTCTCCTGATGCTCGGGCTCGCCATTCGAGACGCTATACAGACAATTTGCCCACGTGGAGAATCAGCACCTTTAACCTCCTGTTTCGTACAGTTTTCAATTTGTCCGGAGGATGAAAGGGAAGAGGGGGAAACAATGAGAGACTAGCTCTTGGTGTTGGGACAGGCACAGGTCACTCTATTTTCCCATCAGGAAAAAGAATTATCCACAGGCTCAGCCTGCCCACCGGAACCACAGTAGGGCCTGAAACGACCCTGCCATATTGCGGCCAGCTCCCAAAAAAGCGAGTTGAAAAACGGAGCTCAGGGGCACTGCAATTCACAAACCTGCAGAGATACTACTGAGAAGTATCATCCAAAAATATATTCAGGGAAGGCAACGAAGAGGGTTTGAAAGCAAGGCAGAATTGCAGGAAACAGATTTCAGGAGGTAGATTCGAATCGCCTTTAAAGCACATGAAAAGCGGCAAAACTTTGACAATGATGCTGTTGGCCAAAAAGGGCGTATGTCTTTTTTCTTTAATATATTCAGGAAAAAACACATACGCCCTTTTTGGCCAACCAAGCAAGCGGGAAATGCAAATCAGCACTACAAAGAAGTCTCACTTCTCATCGGTCAAAAGGCCCATCCTGAAAAACGTGTAAAAACCAGGAATGCAGGACAGGCCATGGAGAAAAGGGAGCCTTGTTACTCTGATGGGCGTGATGTAAATTACCAACAGCCACTCTGGAGAAGTGTATGGTGTGTCCTAAAACATCTGAAAAACACAGCTAGAGAGCACAGGGCACTTCTCCTCATGGGCGTATAAATTGGGAAAACTATATATCAACAAGACACAAGCACCCCAAAGTTTAGGGCTGCTCTGTTTACAAGAACCTCGACTTCGGTACACCTTAAATATCAGAGGAAAGAGAAAAATGGATAGAGAAGTTGTGGTAACTATGTGCAATAGTATATCACTCAGCCATGAAATCAATGTCATGAGGCTAGTAGCAGCATAAAGAGTGGATTTACGTACGATGATTGTACGAGAAATAAGTCCCACAGAAAAAGAAACTTATCATAAGATATCACTTAGGGAGGGAATGTAAAAATCGCTACACATGAACTGAAATACAAAACAGAACAGAGTCACACATTTAGAAAACACACTATGGCTGCTTAACGGGAAAGGTGAGGTGGGGAGATGCATAAAACAAGGGTCTGAAATTAGCACAGATACCGACCCATTACCAAATATGTAATAGACAAGTCCTACGTGTTGCTTAATGAACTGGACTCAAAAACCCCTATTCACCGCAGAAGAATATATCTGACTAGTAAGAATCTTATAATCTATGTACGGATATCTCTCTGTAAGGGAATCAAGTAGGTGTAAAGCGGCTGACACACAGCAGTGAAAACAAGCTAAACTCCATTATAAAAAGAAATTACAAAAAAAAAAAATTAAGACAGTGAAAAAGAGAGAAACTCTTTCAAAATTCGTTCAGGGGCCATGAATGAACCTGGATTGACCACACCTAGACCTACAGTTGGACGAGACATAAGGCTGGACACTCTTGGGGATGAGAGGATTGGTGAGGTTGGGTGAACAAATGCAGACCCTTTTAAGTAATACTGCGTGATACCCATTCCATTGGTCCCAAATCTCCAGGTTCAAGGGAATCTTCCTACAGCGAAAACATGCATGGGAAACCCAGAGGACGGTAAACCGTGTGATCGGGAAAGATTTCTAAAACGCACCTTATTTTTCATCTCCCGGAGCTCGGGCTCGCCATTCCAGCCACTGTACTGACAATCTGCCCACTTGGAGAATCAGCACCTTTAACCTCCTGTTTCATACACTTTGCAATTTGTCCAGAGGATGCAAGGTAAGGGGGAACCAATGAGAGAGTAGCTCTAGGTTTTGGGACAGCCACATGTCACTCTCATTTCCCATCAGTAAAAAGAATTAACCACAGGCTCAGTCTGCCCCTCGGAACCACAATAGGGCCTGAAACAATCCTGCCGTTTTGTGGCCAGCTCCCAAAACAGCGAGTTATAAAAAAGAGCTCAGGGTCAGTGCAATTCACAAACCTGCAGAGTTATTATTGAGAAGAATCGTCCAAAAATATATTGACGGAAGGCAACGAAGAGGGTTTGAAATCAAGGCAGAATTGCAGGACACAGATTTCAGGAGGTAAATTTGAATCGCCTTTAAAGCACATGAAAAGCGGCAAAACTTTGACAATGATGCTGTTGGCCAGAAAGGGCGCATGTTTTTTTTCCTGAATATATTCAGGAAAAAGCACATACGCCCTATTCGGCCAACCAAGCAAGCGGGAAATGCAAATCAGCACTACAAAGAAGTCTCACTTCCCATAAGTCAAAAGGCCCATCCTGAAAAAAGTGTAAAAACCAGAAATGCAGGACAGGCCATGGAGAAAAGGGTGCCTTGTTACGTTGATGGGCGGGATGTAAATTGCCAACAGCCATTCTGGAGAAGTGTATGGTGTGTCCTAAAACATCTGAAAAACACAGCTAGAGAGAATAGGGCACTTCCACTCATGGGCATATAAATAGCGAAAACTAAAAATCAACAAGTCACAACCACCCCAAAGTTTACGGCTGCTCTGTGTAAAAGAACGTCGATTTCGGTACACCTTAAATATCCCAGGAAAGAGAAAAATGGATAAAGAAGTTGTGGTACTTCTGTACAATGGAATATCACTCAGTCATGAAATCAATGTCATAAGGCTAGTGGCAGCATAATGAGTGGATTTAGGTACGATGATTGTAGGTGAAATAAGTCACACAGAAAAAGGAACTTATCATAAGACATCACTTAGAGAGGGAATGTAAAAATCGCTGCACATGAACTGAATTACAAAACAGAACAGAGTCATACATTTAGAAAATACACTATGGCTGCTTAAGGGGAAAGGTGAGGTGGGGAGATGCATAAAACAATGGTCTGAAATTAGCACAGATACCGTTCTATTACCAAATATGTAATAGACAAGTCCTACGTGTTGCTTGATGGACTGGACTCAACAACCCCTATTCACTGCAGAAGAATATATCTGACTAGTAAGAATCTTATAATCTATGTATAGCTATCTCTCTGTAAGTGAATCATGTAGGTGTAAAGCGTCGGAAACACAGCAGTGAAAACCAGCTAAACTCCATTATAAAAATAAATTACGAAAAAAAAAAAAAAAACAAAGACAGTGAAAGAGAGAGAAATTCTTTCAAAATTCGTTCACGGGCTGTGAATGAACCTGGATTGACTACATCTAGACCCACAGTTGCATGAGACATAAGGCTCGACACTCTTGGGGATGAGAGGATTGGTCAGGTTGGGTGAGTAAATGCAGACCCTTTAAAGTAATACTGCGTGGTACCCATTCCATGGGTCCCAAATCTCCAGGTTCAAGGGAATCTTCCTACAGTGAAAACATGCATGGGAAACCCAGAGGACGGTACACCGTGTGATCCGGAAAGGTTTCTAAAACTTACCTCATTTTTCGTCTCCTGATGCTCGGGCTCGCCATTCGAGACGCTATACAGACAATTTGCCCACGTGGAGAATCAGCACCTTTAACCTCCTGTTTCGTACAGTTTTCAATTTGTCCGGAGGATGAAAGGGAAGAGGGGGAAACAATGAGAGACTAGCTCTTGGTGTTGGGACAGGCACAGGTCACTCTATTTTCCCATCAGGAAAAAGAATTATCCACAGGCTCAGCCTGCCCACCGGAACCACAGTAGGGCCTGAAACGACCCTGCCATATTGCGGCCAGCTCCCAAAAAAGCGAGTTGAAAAACGGAGCTCAGGGGCACTGCAATTCACAAACCTGCAGAGATACTACTGAGAAGTATCATCCAAAAATATATTCAGGGAAGGCAACGAAGAGGGTTTGAAAGCAAGGCAGAATTGCAGGAAACAGATTTCAGGAGGTAGATTCGAATCGCCTTTAAAGCACATGAAAAGCGGCAAAACTTTGACAATGATGCTGTTGGCCAAAAAGGGCGTATGTCTTTTTTCCTTAATATATTCAGGAAAAAACACATACGCCCTTTTTGGCCAACCAAGCAAGCGGGAAATGCAAATCAGCACTACAAAGAAGTCTCACTTCTCATCGGTCAAAAGGCCCATCCTGAAAAACGTGTAAAAACCAGGAATGCAGGACAGGCCATGGAGAAAAGGGAGCCTTGTTACTCTGATGGGCGTGATGTAAATTACCAACAGCCACTCTGGAGAAGTGTATGGTGTGTCCTAAAACATCTGAAAAACACAGCTAGAGAGCACAGGGCACTTCTCCTCATGGGCGTATAAATTGGGAAAACTATATATCAACAAGACACAAGCACCCCAAAGTTTAGGGCTGCTCTGTTTACAAGAACCTCGACTTCGGTACACCTTAAATATCAGAGGAAAGAGAAAAATGGATAGAGAAGTTGTGGTAATTATGTGCAATAGTATATCACTCAGCCATGAAATCAATGTCATGAGGCTAGTAGCAGCATAAAGAGTGGATTTACGTACGATGATTGTACGAGAAATAAGTCCCACAGAAAAAGAAACTTATCATAAGATATCACTTAGGGAGGGAATGTAAAAATCGCTACACATGAACTGAAATACAAAACAGAACAGAGTCACACATTTAGAAAACACACTATGGCTGCTTAACGGGAAAGGTGAGGTGGGGAGATGCATAAAACAAGGGTCTGAAATTAGCACAGATACCGACCCATTACCAAATATGTAATAGACAAGTCCTACGTGTTGCTTAATGAACTGGACTCAAAAACCCCTATTCACCGCAGAAGAATATATCTGACTAGTAAGAATCTTATAATCTATGTACGGATATCTCTCTGTAAGGGAATCAAGTAGGTGTAAAGCGGCTGACACACAGCAGTGAAAACAAGCTAAACTCCATTATAAAAAGAAATTAAAAAAAAAAAAAAAAATTAAGACAGTGAAAAAGAGAGAAACTCTTTCAAAATTCGTTCAGGGGCCATGAATGAACCTGGATTGACCACACCTAGACCTACAGTTGGACGAGACATAAGGCTGGACACTCTTGGGGATGAGAGGATTGGTGAGGTTGGGTGAACAAATGCAGACCCTTTTAAGTAATACTGCGTGATACCCATTCCATTGGTCCCAAATCTCCAGGTTCAAGGGAATCTTCCTACAGCGAAAACATGCATGGGAAACCCAGAGGACGGTAAACCGTGTGATTGGGAAAGATTTCTAAAACGCACCTTATTTTTCATCTCCCGGAGCTCGGGCTCGCCATTCCAGCCACTGTACTGACAATCTGCCCACTTGGAGAATCAGCACCTTTAACCTCCTGTTTCATACACTTTGCAATTTGTCCAGAGGATGCAAGGTAAGGGGGAACCAATGAGAGAGTAGCTCTAGGTTTTGGGACAGCCACATGTCACTCTCATTTCCCATCAGTAAAAAGAATTAACCACAGGCTCAGTCTGCCCCTCGGAACCACAATAGGGCCTGAAACAATCCTGCCGTTTTGTGGCCAGCTCCCAAAAAAGCGAGTTATAAAAAAGAGCTCAGGGTCAGTGCAATTCACAAACCTGCAGAGTTATTATTGAGAAGAATCGTCCAAAAATATATTGACGGAAGGCAACGAAGAGGGTTTGAAATCAAGGCAGAATTGCAGGACACAGATTTCAGGAGGTAAATTTGAATCGCCTTTAAAGCACATGAAAAGCGGCAAAACTTTGACAATGATGCTGTTGGCCAGAAAGGGCGCATGTTTTTTTTCCTGAATATATTCAGGAAAAAGCACATACGCCCTATTCGGCCAACCAAGCAAGCGGGAAATGCAAATCAGCACTACAAAGAAGTCTCACTTCCCATAAGTCAAAAGGCCCATCCTGAAAAAAGTGTAAAAACCAGAAATGCAGGACAGGCCATGGAGAAAAGGGTGCCTTGTTACGTTGATGGGCGGGATGTAAATTGCCAACAGCCATTCTGGAGAAGTGTATGGTGTGTCCTAAAACATCTGAAAAACACAGCTAGAGAGAATAGGGCACTTCCACTCATGGGCATATAAATAGCGAAAACTAAAAATCAACAAGTCACAACCACCCCAAAGTTTACGGCTGCTCTGTGTAAAAGAACGTCGATTTCGGTACACCTTAAATATCCCAGGAAAGAGAAAAATGGATAAAGAAGTTGTGGTACTTCTGTACAATGGAATATCACTCAGTCATGAAATCAATGTCATAAGGCTAGTGGCAGCATAATGAGTGGATTTAGGTACGATGATTGTAGGTGAAATAAGTCACACAGAAAAAGGAACTTATCATAAGACATCACTTAGAGAGGGAATGTAAAAATCGCTGCACATGAACTGAATTACAAAACAGAACAGAGTCATACATTTAGAAAATACACTATGGCTGCTTAAGGGGAAAGGTGAGGTGGGGAGATGCATAAAACAATGGTCTGAAATTAGCACAGATACCGTTCTATTACCAAATATGTAATAGACAAGTCCTACGTGTTGCTTGATGGACTGGACTCAACAACCCCTATTCACTGCAGAAGAATATATCTGACTAGTAAGAATCTTATAATCTATGTATAGCTATCTCTCTGTAAGTGAATCAAGTAGGTGTAAAGCGTCGGAAACACAGCAGTGAAAACCAGCTAAACTCCATTATAAAAATAAATTACGAAAAAAAAAAAAAAACAAAGACAGTGAAAGAGAGAGAAATTCTTACAAAATTCGTTCACGGGCTGTGAATGAACCTGGATTGACTACATCTAGACCCACAGTTGCATGAGACATAAGGCTCGACACTCTTGGGGATGAGAGGATTGGTCAGGTTGGGTGAGTAAATGCAGACCCTTTAAAGTAATACTGCGTGGTACCCATTCCATGGGTCCCAAATCTCCAGGTTCAAGGGAATCTTCCTACAGTGAAAACATGCATGGGAAACCCAGAGGACGGTACACCGTGTGATCCGGAAAGGTTTCTAAAACTTACCTCATTTTTCGTCTCCTGATGCTCGGGCTCGCCATTCGAGACGCTATACAGACAATTTGCCCACGTGGAGAATCAGCACCTTTAACCTCCTGTTTCGTACAGTTTTCAATTTGTCCGGAGGATGAAAGGGAAGAGGGGGAAACAATGAGAGACTAGCTCTTGGTGTTGGGACAGGCACAGGTCACTCTATTTTCCCATCAGGAAAAAGAATTATCCACAGGCTCAGCCTGCCCACCGGAACCACAGTAGGGCCTGAAACGACCCTGCCATATTGCGGCCAGCTCCCAAAAAAGCGAGTTGAAAAACGGAGCTCAGGGGCACTGCAATTCACAAACCTGCAGAGATACTACTGAGAAGTATCATCCAAAAATATATTCAGGGAAGGCAACGAAGAGGGTTTGAAAGCAAGGCAGAATTGCAGGAAACAGATTTCAGGAGGTAGATTCGAATCGCCTTTAAAGTACATGAAAAGCGGCAAAACTTTGACAATGATGCTGTTGGCCAAAAAGGGCGTATGTCTTTTTTCCTGAATATATTCAGGAAAAAACACATACGCGCTTTTTGGCCAACCAAGCAAGCGGGAAATGCAAATCAGCACTACAAAGAAGTCTCACTTCTCATCGGTCAAAAGGCCCATCCTGAAAAACGTGTAAAAACCAGGAATGCAGGACAGGCCATGGAGAAAAGGGAGCCTTGTTACTCTGATGGGCGTGATGTAAATTACCAACAGCCACTCTGGAGAAGTGTATGGTGTGTCCTAAAACATCTGAAAAACACAGCTAGAGAGCACAGGGCACTTCTCCTCATGGGCGTATAAATTGGGAAAACTATATATCAACAAGACACAAGCACCCCAAAGTTTAGGGCTGCTCTGTTTACAAGAACCTCGACTTCGGTACACCTTAAATATCAGAGGAAAGAGAAAAATGGATAGAGAAGTTGAGGTAATTATGTGCAATAGTATATCACTCAGCCATGAAATCAATGTCATGAGGCTAGTAGCAGCATAAAGAGTGGATTTATGTACGATGATTGTACGAGAAATAAGTCCCACAGAAAAAGAAACTTATCATAAGATATCACTTAGGGAGGGAATGTAAAAATCGCTACACATGAACTGAAATACAAAACAGAACAGAGTCACACATTTAGAAAACACACTATGGCTGCTTAACGGGAAAGGTGAGGTGGGGAGATGCATAAAACAAGGGTCTGAAATTAGCACAGATACCGACCCATTACCAAATATGTAATAGACAAGTCCTACGTGTTGCTTAATGAACTGGACTCAAAAACCCCTATTCACCGCAGAAGAATATATCTGACTAGTAAGAATCTTATAATCTATGTACAGATATCTCTCTGTAAGGGAATCAAGTAGGTGTAAAGCGGCTGACACACAGCAGTGAAAACAAGCTAAACTCCATTATAAAAAGAAATTACAAAAAAAAAATTAAGACAGTGAAAAAGAGAGAAAGTCTTTCAAAATTCGTTCAGGGGCCGTGAATGAACCTGGATTGACCACACCTAGACCTACAGTTGGATGAGACATAAGGCTGGACACTCTTGGGGATGAGAGGATTGGTGAGGTTGGGTGAGCAAATGCAGACCCTTTTAAGTAGTACTGCGTGATACCCATTCCATGGGTCCCAAATCTCCAGGTTCAAGGGAATCTTCCTACAGCGAAAACATGCATGGGAAACCCAGAGGACGGTACACCGTGTGATCGGGAAAGGTTTCTAAAACGCACCTCATTTTTCATCTCCTGGTGCTCCGGCTCGCCATTCCAGACGCTGTACTGACAATCTGCCCACTTGGAGAATCAGCACCTTTAACCTCCTGTTTCGTACAGTTTTCAATTTGTCCGGAGGATGAAAGGGAAGAGGGGGAACCAATGAGAGACTAGCTCTAGGTGTTGGGACAAGCACATGTCACTCTCATTTCCCATTAGGAAAAAGTAGTAACCACAGGCTCAGCCTGCCTCCCGGAACCACAGTAGGGCCTGAAACAATCCTGTCATTTTACGGCCAGCTCCCAAAAAGTGAGTTGAAAAATGGAGCTCAGGGGCACTGCAATTCACAAACCTGCAGAGATACTATTGAGAAGTATCGTCCCAAAATATATTCAGGGAAGGCAACGAACAGGGTTTGAAAGCAAGGCAGAATTGCAGGAAACAGATTTCAGGAGGTAGATTTGAATCGCCTTTAAAGCACATGAAAAGAGGCAAAACTCTGACAATGATGCTGTTTGCCAAAAAGTGCGTATGCGTTTTTTCTTGAATATATTCAGGAAAAACCGCATACGCCCTTTTTGGCCAACTGAGCAAGCGCTAAATGCAAATCATCACTACAAAGAAGTCTCACTTCCCATTCGTCAAAAGGCCCATCCTGAAAAACGTGTAAAAACCAGAAATGCAGGACAGGCCATGGAGAAAAGGGTGCCTTGTTACGTTGATGGGCGGGATGTAAATTGCCAACAGCATTTCTGGAGAAGTGTATGGTGTGTCCTAAAACATCTGAAAAACACAGCTAGAGAGAATAGGGCACTTCCACTCATGGGCATATAAATAGCGAAAACTAAAAATCAACAAGTCACAACCACCCCAAATTTTACGGCTGCTCTGTGTAAAAGAACGTCGATTTTGGTACACCTTAAATATCCCAGGAAAGAGAAAAATGGATAAAGAAGTTGTGGTACTTCTGTACAATGGAATATCACTCAGTCATGAAATCAATGTCATAAGGCTAGTGGCAGCATAATGAGTGGATTTAGGTACGATGATTGTAGGTGAAATAAGTCACACAGAAAAAGGAACTTATCATAAGACATCACTTAGAGAGGGAATGTAAAAATCGCTGCACATGAACTGAATTACAAAACAGAACAGAGTCATACATTTAGAAAATACACTATGGCTGCTTAAGGGGAAAGGTGAGGTGGGGAGATGCATAAAACAATGGTCTGAAATTAGCACAGATACCGTTCTATTACCAAATATGTAATAGACAAGTCCTACGTGTTGCTTGATGGACTGGACTCAACAACCCCTATTCACTGCAGAAGAATATATCTGACTAGTAAGAATCTTATAATCTATGTATAGCTATCTCTCTGTAAGTGAATCATGTAGGTGTAAAGCGTCGGAAACACAGCAGTGAAAACCAGCTAAACTCCATTATAAAAATAAATTACGAAAAAAAAAAAAAAAACAAAGACAGTGAAAGAGAGAGAAATTCTTACAAAATTCGTTCACGGGCTGTGAATGAACCTGGATTGACTACATCTAGACCCACAGTTGCATGAGACATAAGGCTCGACACTCTTGGGGATGAGAGGATTGGTCAGGTTGGGTGAGTAAATGCAGACCCTTTAAAGTAATACTGCGTGGTACCCATTCCATGGGTCCCAAATCTCCAGGTTCAAGGGAATCTTCCTACAGTGAAAACATGCATGGGAAACCCAGAGGACGGTACACCGTGTGATCCGGAAAGGTTTCTAAAACTTACCTCATTTTTCGTCTCCTGATGCTCGGGCTCGCCATTCGAGACGCTATACAGACAATTTGCCCACGTGGAGAATCAGCACCTTTAACCTCCTGTTTCGTACAGTTTTCAATTTGTCCGGAGGATGAAAGGGAAGAGGGGGAAACAATGAGAGACTAGCTCTTGGTGTTGGGACAGGCACAGGTCACTCTATTTTCCCATCAGGAAAAAGAATTATCCACAGGCTCAGCCTGCCCACCGGAACCACAGTAGGGCCTGAAACGACCCTGCCATATTGCGGCCAGCTCCCAAAAAAGCGAGTTGAAAAACGGAGCTCAGGGGCACTGCAATTCACAAACCTGCAGAGATACTACTGAGAAGTATCATCCAAAAATATATTCAGGGAAGGCAACGAAGAGGGTTTGAAAGCAAGGCAGAATTGCAGGAAACAGATTTCAGGAGGTAGATTCGAATCGCCTTTAAAGCACATGAAAAGCGGCAAAACTTTGACAATGATGCTGTTGGCCAAAAAGGGCGTATGTCTTTTTTCCTTAATATATTCAGGAAAAAACACATACGCCCTTTTTGGCCAACCAAGCAAGCGGGAAATGCAAATCAGCACTACAAAGAAGTCTCACTTCTCATCGGTCAAAAGGCCCATCCTGAAAAACGTGTAAAAACCAGGAATGCAGGACAGGCCATGGAGAAAAGGGAGCCTTGTTACTCTGATGGGCGTGATGTAAATTACCAACAGCCACTCTGGAGAAGTGTATGGTGTGTCCTAAAACATCTGAAAAACACAGCTAGAGAGCACAGGGCACTTCTCCTCATGGGCGTATAAATTGGGAAAACTATATATCAACAAGACACAAGCACCCCAAAGTTTAGGGCTGCTCTGTTTACAAGAACCTCGACTTCGGTACACCTTAAATATCAGAGGAAAGAGAAAAATGGATAGAGAAGTTGTGGTAATTATGTGCAATAGTATATCACTCAGCCATGAAATCAATGTCATGAGGCTAGTAGCAGCATAAAGAGTGGATTTATGTACGATGATTGTACGAGAAATAAGTCCCACAGAAAAAGAAACTTATCATAAGATATCACTTAGGGAGGGAATGTAAAAATCGCTACACATGAACTGAAATACAAAACAGAACAGAGTCACACATTTAGAAAACACACTATGGCTGCTTAACGGGAAAGGTGAGGTGGGGAGATGCATAAAACAAGGGTCTGAAATTAGCACAGATACCGACCCATTACCAAATATGTAATAGACAAGTCCTACGTGTTGCTTAATGAACTGGACTCAAAAACCCCTATTCACCGCAGAAGAATATATCTGACTAGTAAGAATCTTATAATCTATGTACGGATATCTCTCTGTAAGGGAATCAAGTAGGTGTAAAGCGGCTGACACACAGCAGTGAAAACAAGCTAAACTCCATTATAAAAAGAAATTACAAAAAAAAAAAATTAAGACAGTGAAAAAGAGAGAAACTCTTTCAAAATTCGTTCAGGGGCCATGAATGAACCTGGATTGACCACACCTAGACCTACAGTTGGACGAGACATAAGGCTGGACACTCTTGGGGATGAGAGGATTGGTGAGGTTGGGTGAACAAATGCAGACCCTTTTAAGTAATACTGCGTGATACCCATTCCATTGGTCCCAAATCTCCAGGTTCAAGGGAATCTTCCTACAGCGAAAACATGCATGGGAAACCCAGAGGACGGTAAACCGTGTGATCGGGAAAGATTTCTAAAACGCACCTTATTTTTCATCTCCCGGAGCTCGGGCTCGCCATTCCAGCCACTGTACTGACAATCTGCCCACTTGGAGAATCAGCACCTTTAACCTCCTGTTTCATACACTTTGCAATTTGTCCAGAGGATGCAAGGTAAGGGGGAACCAATGAGAGAGTAGCTCTAGGTTTTGGGACAGCCACATGTCACTCTCATTTCCCATCAGTAAAAAGAATTAACCACAGGCTCAGTCTGCCCCTCGGAACCACAATAGGGCCTGAAACAATCCTGCCGTTTTGTGGCCAGCTCCCAAAAAAGCGAGTTATAAAAAAGAGCTCAGGGGCAGTGCAATTCACAAACCTGCAGAGTTATTATTGAGAAGAATCGTCCAAAAATATATTGACGGAAGGCAACGAAGAGGGTTTGAAATCAAGGCAGAATTGCAGGACACAGATTTCAGGAGGTAAATTTGAATCGCCTTTAAAGCACATGAAAAGCGGCAAAACTTTGACAATGATGCTGTTGGCCAAAAAGGGCGCATGTTTTTTTTCCTGAATATATTCAGGAAAAAGCACATACGCCCTATTCGGCCAACCAAGCAAGCGGGAAATGCAAATCAGCACTACAAAGAAGTCTCACTTCCCATAAGTCAAAAGGCCCATCCTGAAAAAAGTGTAAAAACCAGAAATGCAGGACAGGCCATGGAGAAAAGGGTGCCTTGTTACGTTGATGGGCGGGATGTAAATTGCCAACAGCCATTCTGGAGAAGTGTATGGTGTGTCCTAAAACATCTGAAAAACACAGCTAGAGAGAATAGGGCACTTCCACTCATGGGCATATAAATAGCGAAAACTAAAAATCAACAAGTCACAACCACCCCAAAGTTTACGGCTGCTCTGTGTAAAAGAACGTCGATTTCGGTACACCTTAAATATCCCAGGAAAGAGAAAAATGGATAAAGAAGTTGTGGTACTTCTGTACAATGGAATATCACTCAGTCATGAAATCAATGTCATAAGGCTAGTGGCAGCATAATGAGTGGATTTAGGTACGATGATTGTAGGTGAAATAAGTCACACAGAAAAAGGAACTTATCATAAGACATCACTTAGAGAGGGAATGTAAAAATCGCTGCACATGAACTGAATTACAAAACAGAACAGAGTCATACATTTAGAAAATACACTATGGCTGCTTAAGGGGAAAGGTGAGGTGGGGAGATGCATAAAACAATGGTCTGAAATTAGCACAGATACCGTTCTATTACCAAATATGTAATAGACAAGTCCTACGTGTTGCTTGATGGACTGGACTCAACAACCCCTATTCACTGCAGAAGAATATATCTGACTAGTAAGAATCTTATAATCTATGTATAGCTATCTCTCTGTAAGTGAATCAAGTAGGTGTAAAGCGTCGGAAACACAGCAGTGAAAACCAGCTAAACTCCATTATAAAAATAAATTACGAAAAAAAAAAAAAAACAAAGACAGTGAAAGAGAGAGAAATTCTTACAAAATTCGTTCACGGGCTGTGAATGAACCTGGATTGACTACATCTAGACCCACAGTTGCATGAGACATAAGGCTCGACACTCTTGGGGATGAGAGGATTGGTCAGGTTGGGTGAGTAAATGCAGACCCTTTAAAGTAATACTGCGTGGTACCCATTCCATGGGTCCCAAATCTCCAGGTTCAAGGGAATCTTCCTACAGTGAAAACATGCATGGGAAACCCAGAGGACGGTACACCGTGTGATCCGGAAAGGTTTCTAAAACTTACCTCATTTTTCGTCTCCTGATGCTCGGGCTCGCCATTCGAGACGCTATACAGACAATTTGCCCACGTGGAGAATCAGCACCTTTAACCTCCTGTTTCGTACAGTTTTCAATTTGTCCGGAGGATGAAAGGGAAGAGGGGGAAACAATGAGAGACTAGCTCTTGGTGTTGGGACAGGCACAGGTCACTCTATTTTCCCATCAGGAAAAAGAATTATCCACAGGCTCAGCCTGCCCACCGGAACCACAGTAGGGCCTGAAACGACCCTGCCATATTGCGGCCAGCTCCCAAAAAAGCGAGTTGAAAAACGGAGCTCAGGGGCACTGCAATTCACAAACCTGCAGAGATACTACTGAGAAGTATCATCCAAAAATATATTCAGGGAAGGCAACGAAGAGGGTTTGAAAGCAAGGCAGAATTGCAGGAAACAGATTTCAGGAGGTAGATTCGAATCGCCTTTAAAGTACATGAAAAGCGGCAAAACTTTGACAATGATGCTGTTGGCCAAAAAGGGCGTATGTCTTTTTTCCTGAATATATTCAGGAAAAAACACATACGCGCTTTTTGGCCAACCAAGCAAGCGGGAAATGCAAATCAGCACTACAAAGAAGTCTCACTTCTCATCGGTCAAAAGGCCCATCCTGAAAAACGTGTAAAAACCAGGAATGCAGGACAGGCCATGGAGAAAAGGGAGCCTTGTTACTCTGATGGGCGTGATGTAAATTACCAACAGCCACTCTGGAGAAGTGTATGGTGTGTCCTAAAACATCTGAAAAACACAGCTAGAGAGCACAGGGCACTTCTCCTCATGGGCGTATAAATTGGGAAAACTATATATCAACAAGACACAAGCACCCCAAAGTTTAGGGCTGCTCTGTTTACAAGAACCTCGACTTCGGTACACCTTAAATATCAGAGGAAAGAGAAAAATGGATAGAGAAGTTGAGGTAATTATGTGCAATAGTATATCACTCAGCCATGAAATCAATGTCATGAGGCTAGTAGCAGCATAAAGAGTGGATTTATGTACGATGATTGTACGAGAAATAAGTCCCACAGAAAAAGAAACTTATCATAAGATATCACTTAGGGAGGGAATGTAAAAATCGCTACACATGAACTGAAATACAAAACAGAACAGAGTCACACATTTAGAAAACACACTATGGCTGCTTAACGGGAAAGGTGAGGTGGGGAGATGCATAAAACAAGGGTCTGAAATTAGCACAGATACCGACCCATTACCAAATATGTAATAGACAAGTCCTACGTGTTGCTTAATGAACTGGACTCAAAAACCCCTATTCACCGCAGAAGAATATATCTGACTAGTAAGAATCTTATAATCTATGTACAGATATCTCTCTGTAAGGGAATCAAGTAGGTGTAAAGCGGCTGACACACAGCAGTGAAAACAAGCTAAACTCCATTATAAAAAGAAATTACAAAAAAAAAATTAAGACAGTGAAAAAGAGAGAAAGTCTTTCAAAATTCGTTCAGGGGCCGTGAATGAACCTGGATTGACCACACCTAGACCTACAGTTGGATGAGACATAAGGCTGGACACTCTTGGGGATGAGAGGATTGGTGAGGTTGGGTGAGCAAATGCAGACCCTTTTAAGTAGTACTGCGTGATACCCATTCCATGGGTCCCAAATCTCCAGGTTCAAGGGAATCTTCCTACAGCGAAAACATGCATGGGAAACCCAGAGGACGGTACACCGTGTGATCGGGAAAGGTTTCTAAAACGCACCTCATTTTTCATCTCCTGGTGCTCCGGCTCGCCATTCCAGACGCTGTACTGACAATCTGCCCACTTGGAGAATCAGCACCTTTAACCTCCTGTTTCGTACAGTTTTCAATTTGTCCGGAGGATGAAAGGGAAGAGGGGGAACCAATGAGAGACTAGCTCTAGGTTTTGGGACAGCCACATGTCACTCTCATTTCCCATCAGTAAAAAGAATTAACCACAGGCTCAGTCTGCCCCTCGGAACCACAATAGGGCCTGAAACAATCCTGCCGTTTTGTGGCCAGCTCCCAAAAAAGCGAGTTATAAAAAAGAGCTCAGGGGCAGTGCAATTCACAAACCTGCAGAGTTATTATTGAGAAGAATCGTCCAAAAATATATTGACGGAAGGCAACGAAGAGGGTTTGAAATCAAGGCAGAATTGCAGGACGCAGATTTCAGGAGGTAAATTTGAATCGCCTTTAAAGCACATGAAAAGCGGCAAAACTTTGACAATGATGCTGTTGGCCAAAAAGGGCGCATGTTTTTTTTCCTGAATATATTCAGGAAAAAGCACATACGCCCTATTCGGCCAACCAAGCAAGCGGGAAATGCAAATCAGCACTACAAAGAAGTCTCACTTCCCATAAGTCAAAAGGCCCATCCTGAAAAAAGTGTAAAAACCAGAAATGCAGGACAGGCCATGGAGAAAAGGGTGCCTTGTTACGTTGATGGGCGGGATGTAAATTGCCAACAGCCATTCTGGAGAAGTGTATGGTGTGTCCTAAAACATCTGAAAAACACAGCTAGAGAGAATAGGGCACTTCCACTCATGGGCATATAAATAGCGAAAACTAAAAATCAACAAGTCACAACCACCCCAAAGTTTACGGCTGCTCTGTGTAAAAGAACGTCGATTTCGGTACACCTTAAATATCCCAGGAAAGAGAAAAATGGATAAAGAAGTTGTGGTACTTCTGTACAATGGAATATCACTCAGTCATGAAATCAATGTCATAAGGCTAGTGGCAGCATAATGAGTGGATTTAGGTACGATGATTGTAGGTGAAATAAGTCACACAGAAAAAGGAACTTATCATAAGACATCACTTAGAGAGGGAATGTAAAAATCGCTGCACATGAACTGAATTACAAAACAGAACAGAGTCATACATTTAGAAAATACACTATGGCTGCTTAAGGGGAAAGGTGAGGTGGGGAGATGCATAAAACAATGGTCTGAAATTAGCACAGATACCGTTCTATTACCAAATATGTAATAGACAAGTCCTACGTGTTGCTTGATGGACTGGACTCAACAACCCCTATTCACTGCAGAAGAATATATCTGACTAGTAAGAATCTTATAATCTATGTATAGCTATCTCTCTGTAAGTGAATCATGTAGGTGTAAAGCGTCGGAAACACAGCAGTGAAAACCAGCTAAACTCCATTATAAAAATAAATTACGAAAAAAAAAAAAAAAACAAAGACAGTGAAAGAGAGAGAAATTCTTACAAAATTCGTTCACGGGCTGTGAATGAACCTGGATTGACTACATCTAGACCCACAGTTGCATGAGACATAAGGCTCGACACTCTTGGGGATGAGAGGATTGGTCAGGTTGGGTGAGTAAATGCAGACCCTTTAAAGTAATACTGCGTGGTACCCATTCCATGGGTCCCAAATCTCCAGGTTCAAGGGAATCTTCCTACAGTGAAAACATGCATGGGAAACCCAGAGGACGGTACACCGTGTGATCCGGAAAGGTTTCTAAAACTTACCTCATTTTTCGTCTCCTGATGCTCGGGCTCGCCATTCGAGACGCTATACAGACAATTTGCCCACGTGGAGAATCAGCACCTTTAACCTCCTGTTTCGTACAGTTTTCAATTTGTCCGGAGGATGAAAGGGAAGAGGGGGAAACAATGAGAGACTAGCTCTTGGTGTTGGGACAGGCACAGGTCACTCTATTTTCCCATCAGGAAAAAGAATTATCCACAGGCTCAGCCTGCCCACCGGAACCACAGTAGGGCCTGAAACGACCCTGCCATATTGCGGCCAGCTCCCAAAAAAGCGAGTTGAAAAACGGAGCTCAGGGGCACTGCAATTCACAAACCTGCAGAGATACTACTGAGAAGTATCATCCAAAAATATATTCAGGGAAGGCAACGAAGAGGGTTTGAAAGCAAGGCAGAATTGCAGGAAACAGATTTCAGGAGGTAGATTCGAATCGCCTTTAAAGTACATGAAAAGCGGCAAAACTTTGACAATGATGCTGTTGGCCAAAAAGGGCGTATGTCTTTTTTCCTGAATATATTCAGGAAAAAACACATACGCGCTTTTTGGCCAACCAAGCAAGCGGGAAATGCAAATCAGCACTACAAAGAAGTCTCACTTCTCATCGGTCAAAAGGCCCATCCTGAAAAACGTGTAAAAACCAGGAATGCAGGACAGGCCATGGAGAAAAGGGAGCCTTGTTACTCTGATGGGCGTGATGTAAATTACCAACAGCCACTCTGGAGAAGTGTATGGTGTGTCCTAAAACATCTGAAAAACACAGCTAGAGAGCACAGGGCACTTCTCCTCATGGGCGTATAAATTGGGAAAACTATATATCAACAAGACACAAGCACCCCAAAGTTTAGGGCTGCTCTGTTTACAAGAACCTCGACTTCGGTACACCTTAAATATCAGAGGAAAGAGAAAAATGGATAGAGAAGTTGAGGTAATTATGTGCAATAGTATATCACTCAGCCATGAAATCAATGTCATGAGGCTAGTAGCAGCATAAAGAGTGGATTTATGTACGATGATTGTACGAGAAATAAGTCCCACAGAAAAAGAAACTTATCATAAGATATCACTTAGGGAGGGAATGTAAAAATCGCTACACATGAACTGAAATACAAAACAGAACAGAGTCACACATTTAGAAAACACACTATGGCTGCTTAACGGGAAAGGTGAGGTGGGGAGATGCATAAAACAAGGGTCTGAAATTAGCACAGATACCGACCCATTACCAAATATGTAATAGACAAGTCCTACGTGTTGCTTAATGAACTGGACTCAAAAACCCCTATTCACCGCAGAAGAATATATCTGACTAGTAAGAATCTTATAATCTATGTACAGATATCTCTCTGTAAGGGAATCAAGTAGGTGTAAAGCGGCTGACACACAGCAGTGAAAACAAGCTAAACTCCATTATAAAAAGAAATTACAAAAAAAAAATTAAGACAGTGAAAAAGAGAGAAAGTCTTTCAAAATTCGTTCAGGGGCCGTGAATGAACCTGGATTGACCACACCTAGACCTACAGTTGGATGAGACATAAGGCTGGACACTCTTGGGGATGAGAGGATTGGTGAGGTTGGGTGAGCAAATGCAGACCCTTTTAAGTAGTACTGCGTGATACCCATTCCATGGGTCCCAAATCTCCAGGTTCAAGGGAATCTTCCTACAGCGAAAACATGCATGGGAAACCCAGAGGACGGTACACCGTGTGATCGGGAAAGGTTTCTAAAACGCACCTCATTTTTCATCTCCTGGTGCTCCGGCTCGCCATTCCAGACGCTGTACTGACAATCTGCCCACTTGGAGAATCAGCACCTTTAACCTCCTGTTTCGTACAGTTTTCAATTTGTCCGGAGGATGAAAGGGAAGAGGGGGAACCAATGAGAGACTAGCTCTAGGTGTTGGGACAAGCACATGTCACTCTCATTTCCCATTAGGAAAAAGAAGTAACCACAGGCTCAGCCTGCCTCCCGGAACCACAGTAGGGCCTGAAACAATCCTGTCATTTTACGGCCAGCTCCCAAAAAGTGAGTTGAAAAATGGAGCTCAGGGGCACTGCAATTCACAAACCTGCAGAGATACTATTGAGAAGTATCGTCCCAAAATATATTCAGGGAAGGCAACGAACAGGGTTTGAAAGCAAGGCAGAATTGCAGGAAACAGATTTCAGGAGGTAGATTTGAATCGCCTTTAAAGCACATGAAAAGAGGCAAAACTCTGACAATGATGCTGTTGGCCAAAAAGGGCGTATGCGTTTTTTCTTGAATATATTCAGGAAAAACCGCATACGCCCTTTTTGGCCAACTGAGCAAGCGCTAAATGCAAATCATCACTACAAAGAAGTCTCACTTCCCATTCGTCAAAAGGCCCATCCTGAAAAACGTGTAAAAACCAGAAATGCAGGACAGGCCATGGAGAAAAGGGTGCCTTGTTACGTTGATGGGCGGGATGTAAATTGCCAACAGCCATTCTGGAGAAGTGTATGGTGTGTCCTAAAACATCTGAAAAACACAGCTAGAGAGAATAGGGCACTTCCACTCATGGGCATATAAATAGCGAAAACTAAAAATCAACAAGTCACAACCACCCCAAAGTTTACGGCTGCTCTGTGTAAAAGAACGTCGATTTCGGTACACCTTAAATATCCCAGGAAAGAGAAAAATGGATAAAGAAGTTGTGGTACTTCTGTACAATGGAATATCACTCAGTCATGAAATCAATGTCATAAGGCTAGTGGCAGCATAATGAGTGGATTTAGGTACGATGATTGTAGGTGAAATAAGTCACACAGAAAAAGGAACTTATCATAAGACATCACTTAGAGAGGGAATGTAAAAATCGCTGCACATGAACTGAATTACAAAACAGAACAGAGTCATACATTTAGAAAATACACTATGGCTGCTTAAGGGGAAAGGTGAGGTGGGGAGATGCATAAAACAATGGTCTGAAATTAGCACAGATACCGTTCTATTACCAAATATGTAATAGACAAGTCCTACGTGTTGCTTGATGGACTGGACTCAACAACCCCTATTCACTGCAGAAGAATATATCTGACTAGTAAGAATCTTATAATCTATGTATAGCTATCTCTCTGTAAGTGAATCATGTAGGTGTAAAGCGTCGGAAACACAGCAGTGAAAACCAGCTAAACTCCATTATAAAAATAAATTACGAAAAAAAAAAAAAAACAAAGACAGTGAAAGAGAGAGAAATTCTTACAAAATTCGTTCACGGGCTGTGAATGAACCTGGATTGACTACATCTAGACCCACAGTTGCATGAGACATAAGGCTCGACACTCTTGGGGATGAGAGGATTGGTCAGGTTGGGTGAGTAAATGCAGACCCTTTAAAGTAATACTGCGTGGTACCCATTCCATGGGTCCCAAATCTCCAGGTTCAAGGGAATCTTCCTACAGTGAAAACATGCATGGGAAACCCAGAGGACGGTACACCGTGTGATCCGGAAAGGTTTCTAAAACTTACCTCATTTTTCGTCTCCTGATGCTCGGGCTCGCCATTCGAGACGCTATACAGACAATTTGCCCACGTGGAGAATCAGCACCTTTAACCTCCTGTTTCGTACAGTTTTCAATTTGTCCGGAGGATGAAAGGGAAGAGGGGGAAACAATGAGAGACTAGCTCTTGGTGTTGGGACAGGCACAGGTCACTCTATTTTCCCATCAGGAAAAAGAATTATCCACAGGCTCAGCCTGCCCACCGGAACCACAGTAGGGCCTGAAACGACCCTGCCATATTGCGGCCAGCTCCCAAAAAAGCGAGTTGAAAAACGGAGCTCAGGGGCACTGCAATTCACAAACCTGCAGAGATACTACTGAGAAGTATCATCCAAAAATATATTCAGGGAAGGCAACGAAGAGGGTTTGAAAGCAAGGCAGAATTGCAGGAAACAGATTTCAGGAGGTAGATTCGAATCGCCTTTAAAGTACATGAAAAGCGGCAAAACTTTGACAATGATGCTGTTGGCCAAAAAGGGCGTATGTCTTTTTTCCTGAATATATTCAGGAAAAAACACATACGCGCTTTTTGGCCAACCAAGCAAGCGGGAAATGCAAATCAGCACTACAAAGAAGTCTCACTTCTCATCGGTCAAAAGGCCCATCCTGAAAAACGTGTAAAAACCAGGAATGCAGGACAGGCCATGGAGAAAAGGGAGCCTTGTTACTCTGATGGGCGTGATGTAAATTACCAACAGCCACTCTGGAGAAGTGTATGGTGTGTCCTAAAACATCTGAAAAACACAGCTAGAGAGCACAGGGCACTTCTCCTCATGGGCGTATAAATTGGGAAAACTATATATCAACAAGACACAAGCACCCCAAAGTTTAGGGCTGCTCTGTTTACAAGAACCTCGACTTCGGTACACCTTAAATATCAGAGGAAAGAGAAAAATGGATAGAGAAGTTGTGGTAATTATGTGCAATAGTATATCACTCAGCCATGAAATCAATGTCATGAGGCTAGTAGCAGCATAAAGAGTGGATTTACGTACGATGATTGTACGAGAAATAAGTCCCACAGAAAAAGAAACTTATCATAAGATATCACTTAGGGAGGGAATGTAAAAATCGCTACACATGAACTGAAATACAAAACAGAACAGAGTCACACATTTAGAAAACACACTATGGCTGCTTAACGGGAAAGGTGAGGTGGGGAGATGCATAAAACAAGGGTCTGAAATTAGCACAGATACCGACCCATTACCAAATATGTAATAGACAAGTCCTACGTGTTGCTTAATGAACTGGACTCAAAAACCCCTATTCACCGCAGAAGAATATATCTGACTAGTAAGAATCTTATAATCTATGTACGGATATCTCTCTGTAAGGGAATCAAGTAGGTGTAAAGCGGCTGACACACAGCAGTGAAAACAAGCTAAACTCCATTATAAAAAGAAATTAAAAAAAAAAAAAAATTAAGACAGTGAAAAAGAGAGAAACTCTTTCAAAATTCGTTCAGGGGCCATGAATGAACCTGGATTGACCACACCTAGACCTACAGTTGGACGAGACATAAGGCTGGACACTCTTGGGGATGAGAGGATTGGTGAGGTTGGGTGAACAAATGCAGACCCTTTTAAGTAATACTGCGTGATACCCATTCCATTGGTCCCAAATCTCCAGGTTCAAGGGAATCTTCCTACAGCGAAAACATGCATGGGAAACCCAGAGGACGGTAAACCGTGTGATCGGGAAAGATTTCTAAAACGCACCTTATTTTTCATCTCCCGGAGCTCGGGCTCGCCATTCCAGCCACTGTACTGACAATCTGCCCACTTGGAGAATCAGCACCTTTAACCTCCTGTTTCATACACTTTGCAATTTGTCCAGAGGATGCAAGGTAAGGGGGAACCAATGAGAGAGTAGCTCTAGGTTTTGGGACAGCCACATGTCACTCTCATTTCCCATCAGTAAAAAGAATTAACCACAGGCTCAGTCTGCCCCTCGGAACCACAATAGGGCCTGAAACAATCCTGCCGTTTTGTGGCCAGCTCCCAAAAAAGCGAGTTATAAAAAAGAGCTCAGGGGCAGTGCAATTCACAAACCTGCAGAGTTATTATTGAGAAGAATCGTCCAAAAATATATTGACGGAAGGCAACGAAGAGGGTTTGAAATCAAGGCAGAATTGCAGGACGCAGATTTCAGGAGGTAAATTTGAATCGCCTTTAAAGCACATGAAAAGCGGCAAAACTTTGACAATGATGCTGTTGGCCAAAAAGGGCGCATGTTTTTTTTCCTGAATATATTCAGGAAAAAGCACATACGCCCTATTCGGCCAACCAAGCAAGCGGGAAATGCAAATCAGCACTACAAAGAAGTCTCACTTCCCATAAGTCAAAAGGCCCATCCTGAAAAAAGTGTAAAAACCAGAAATGCAGGACAGGCCATGGAGAAAAGGGTGCCTTGTTACGTTGATGGGCGGGATGTAAATTGCCAACAGCCATTCTGGAGAAGTGTATGGTGTGTCCTAAAACATCTGAAAAACACAGCTAGAGAGAATAGGGCACTTCCACTCATGGGCATATAAATAGCGAAAACTAAAAATCAACAAGTCACAACCACCCCAAAGTTTACGGCTGCTCTGTGTAAAAGAACGTCGATTTCGGTACACCTTAAATATCCCAGGAAAGAGAAAAATGGATAAAGAAGTTGTGGTACTTCTGTACAATGGAATATCACTCAGTCATGAAATCAATGTCATAAGGCTAGTGGCAGCATAATGAGTGGATTTAGGTACGATGATTGTAGGTGAAATAAGTCACACAGAAAAAGGAACTTATCATAAGACATCACTTAGAGAGGGAATGTAAAAATCGCTGCACATGAACTGAATTACAAAACAGAACAGAGTCATACATTTAGAAAATACACTATGGCTGCTTAAGGGGAAAGGTGAGGTGGGGAGATGCATAAAACAATGGTCTGAAATTAGCACAGATACCGTTCTATTACCAAATATGTAATAGACAAGTCCTACGTGTTGCTTGATGGACTGGACTCAACAACCCCTATTCACTGCAGAAGAATATATCTGACTAGTAAGAATCTTATAATCTATGTATAGCTATCTCTCTGTAAGTGAATCATGTAGGTGTAAAGCGTCGGAAACACAGCAGTGAAAACCAGCTAAACTCCATTATAAAAATAAATTACGAAAAAAAAAAAAAAAACAAAGACAGTGAAAGAGAGAGAAATTCTTACAAAATTCGTTCACGGGCTGTGAATGAACCTGGATTGACTACATCTAGACCCACAGTTGCATGAGACATAAGGCTCGACACTCTTGGGGATGAGAGGATTGGTCAGGTTGGGTGAGTAAATGCAGACCCTTTAAAGTAATACTGCGTGGTACCCATTCCATGGGTCCCAAATCTCCAGGTTCAAGGGAATCTTCCTACAGTGAAAACATGCATGGGAAACCCAGAGGACGGTACACCGTGTGATCCGGAAAGGTTTCTAAAACTTACCTCATTTTTCGTCTCCTGATGCTCGGGCTCGCCATTCGAGACGCTATACAGACAATTTGCCCACGTGGAGAATCAGCACCTTTAACCTCCTGTTTCGTACAGTTTTCAATTTGTCCGGAGGATGAAAGGGAAGAGGGGGAAACAATGAGAGACTAGCTCTTGGTGTTGGGACAGGCACAGGTCACTCTATTTTCCCATCAGGAAAAAGAATTATCCACAGGCTCAGCCTGCCCACCGGAACCACAGTAGGGCCTGAAACGACCCTGCCATATTGCGGCCAGCTCCCAAAAAAGCGAGTTGAAAAACGGAGCTCAGGGGCACTGCAATTCACAAACCTGCAGAGATACTACTGAGAAGTATCATCCAAAAATATATTCAGGGAAGGCAACGAAGAGGGTTTGAAAGCAAGGCAGAATTGCAGGAAACAGATTTCAGGAGGTAGATTCGAATCGCCTTTAAAGTACATGAAAAGCGGCAAAACTTTGACAATGATGCTGTTGGCCAAAAAGGGCGTATGTCTTTTTTCCTGAATATATTCAGGAAAAAACACATACGCGCTTTTTGGCCAACCAAGCAAGCGGGAAATGCAAATCAGCACTACAAAGAAGTCTCACTTCTCATCGGTCAAAAGGCCCATCCTGAAAAACGTGTAAAAACCAGGAATGCAGGACAGGCCATGGAGAAAAGGGAGCCTTGTTACTCTGATGGGCGTGATGTAAATTACCAACAGCCACTCTGGAGAAGTGTATGGTGTGTCCTAAAACATCTGAAAAACACAGCTAGAGAGCACAGGGCACTTCTCCTCATGGGCGTATAAATTGGGAAAACTATATATCAACAAGACACAAGCACCCCAAAGTTTAGGGCTGCTCTGTTTACAAGAACCTCGACTTCGGTACACCTTAAATATCAGAGGAAAGAGAAAAATGGATAGAGAAGTTGTGGTAATTATGTGCAATAGTATATCACTCAGCCATGAAATCAATGTCATGAGGCTAGTAGCAGCATAAAGAGTGGATTTACGTACGATGATTGTACGAGAAATAAGTCCCACAGAAAAAGAAACTTATCATAAGATATCACTTAGGGAGGGAATGTAAAAATCGCTACACATGAACTGAAATACAAAACAGAACAGAGTCACACATTTAGAAAACACACTATGGCTGCTTAACGGGAAAGGTGAGGTGGGGAGATGCATAAAACAAGGGTCTGAAATTAGCACAGATACCGACCCATTACCAAATATGTAATAGACAAGTCCTACGTGTTGCTTAATGAACTGGACTCAAAAACCCCTATTCACCGCAGAAGAATATATCTGACTAGTAAGAATCTTATAATCTATGTACGGATATCTCTCTGTAAGGGAATCAAGTAGGTGTAAAGCGGCTGACACACAGCAGTGAAAACAAGCTAAACTCCATTATAAAAAGAAATTACAAAAAAAAAAAAAATTAAGACAGTGAAAAAGAGAGAAACTCTTTCAAAATTCGTTCAGGGGCCATGAATGAACCTGGATTGACCACACCTAGACCTACAGTTGGACGAGACATAAGGCTGGACACTCTTGGGGATGAGAGGATTGGTGAGGTTGGGTGAACAAATGCAGACCCTTTTAAGTAATACTGCGTGATACCCATTCCATTGGTCCCAAATCTCCAGGTTCAAGGGAATCTTCCTACAGCGAAAACATGCATGGGAAACCCAGAGGACGGTACACCGTGTGATCGGGAAAGGTTTCTAAAACGCACCTCATTTTTCATCTCCTGGTGCTCCGGCTCGCCATTCCAGACGCTGTACTGACAATCTGCCCACTTGGAGAATCAGCACCTTTAACCTCCTGTTTCGTACAGTTTTCAATTTGTCCGGAGGATGAAAGGGAAGAGGGGGAACCAATGAGAGACTAGCTCTAGGTGTTGGGACAAGCACATGTCACTCTCATTTCCCATTAGGAAAAAGAAGTAACCACAGGCTCAGCCTGCCTCCCGGAACCACAGTAGGGCCTGAAACAATCCTGTCATTTTACGGCCAGCTCCCAAAAAGTGAGTTGAAAAATGGAGCTCAGGGGCACTGCAATTCACAAACCTGCAGAGATACTATTGAGAAGTATCGTCCCAAAATATATTCAGGGAAGGCAACGAACAGGGTTTGAAAGCAAGGCAGAATTGCAGGAAACAGATTTCAGGAGGTAGATTTGAATCGCCTTTAAAGCACATGAAAAGAGGCAAAACTCTGACAATGATGCTGTTGGCCAAAAAGGGCGTATGCGTTTTTTCTTGAATATATTCAGGAAAAACCGCATACGCCCTTTTTGGCCAACTGAGCAAGCGCTAAATGCAAATCATCACTACAAAGAAGTCTCACTTCCCATTCGTCAAAAGGCCCATCCTGAAAAACGTGTAAAAACCAGAAATGCAGGACAGGCCATGGAGAAAAGGGTGCCTTGTTACGTTGATGGGCGGGATGTAAATTGCCAACAGCCATTCTGGAGAAGTGTATGGTGTGTCCTAAAACATCTGAAAAACACAGCTAGAGAGAATAGGGCACTTCCACTCATGGGCATATAAATAGCGAAAACTAAAAATCAACAAGTCACAACCACCCCAAAGTTTACGGCTGCTCTGTGTAAAAGAACGTCGATTTCGGTACACCTTAAATATCCCAGGAAAGAGAAAAATGGATAAAGAAGTTGTGGTACTTCTGTACAATGGAATATCACTCAGTCATGAAATCAATGTCATAAGGCTAGTGGCAGCATAATGAGTGGATTTAGGTACGATGATTGTAGGTGAAATAAGTCACACAGAAAAAGGAACTTATCATAAGACATCACTTAGAGAGGGAATGTAAAAATCGCTGCACATGAACTGAATTACAAAACAGAACAGAGTCATACATTTAGAAAATACACTATGGCTGCTTAAGGGGAAAGGTGAGGTGGGGAGATGCATAAAACAATGGTCTGAAATTAGCACAGATACCGTTCTATTACCAAATATGTAATAGACAAGTCCTACGTGTTGCTTGATGGACTGGACTCAACAACCCCTATTCACTGCAGAAGAATATATCTGACTAGTAAGAATCTTATAATCTATGTATAGCTATCTCTCTGTAAGTGAATCATGTAGGTGTAAAGCGTCGGAAACACAGCAGTGAAAACCAGCTAAACTCCATTATAAAAATAAATTACGAAAAAAAAAAAAAAACAAAGACAGTGAAAGAGAGAGAAATTCTTACAAAATTCGTTCACGGGCTGTGAATGAACCTGGATTGACTACATCTAGACCCACAGTTGCATGAGACATAAGGCTCGACACTCTTGGGGATGAGAGGATTGGTCAGGTTGGGTGAGTAAATGCAGACCCTTTAAAGTAATACTGCGTGGTACCCATTCCATGGGTCCCAAATCTCCAGGTTCAAGGGAATCTTCCTACAGTGAAAACATGCATGGGAAACCCAGAGGACGGTACACCGTGTGATCCGGAAAGGTTTCTAAAACTTACCTCATTTTTCGTCTCCTGATGCTCGGGCTCGCCATTCGAGACGCTATACAGACAATTTGCCCACGTGGAGAATCAGCACCTTTAACCTCCTGTTTCGTACAGTTTTCAATTTGTCCGGAGGATGAAAGGGAAGAGGGGGAAACAATGAGAGACTAGCTCTTGGTGTTGGGACAGGCACAGGTCACTCTATTTTCCCATCAGGAAAAAGAATTATCCACAGGCTCAGCCTGCCCACCGGAACCACAGTAGGGCCTGAAACGACCCTGCCATATTGCGGCCAGCTCCCAAAAAAGCGAGTTGAAAAACGGAGCTCAGGGGCACTGCAATTCACAAACCTGCAGAGATACTACTGAGAAGTATCATCCAAAAATATATTCAGGGAAGGCAACGAAGAGGGTTTGAAAGCAAGGCAGAATTGCAGGAAACAGATTTCAGGAGGTAGATTCGAATCGCCTTTAAAGTACATGAAAAGCGGCAAAACTTTGACAATGATGCTGTTGGCCAAAAAGGGCGTATGTCTTTTTTCCTGAATATATTCAGGAAAAAACACATACGCGCTTTTTGGCCAACCAAGCAAGCGGGAAATGCAAATCAGCACTACAAAGAAGTCTCACTTCTCATCGGTCAAAAGGCCCATCCTGAAAAACGTGTAAAAACCAGGAATGCAGGACAGGCCATGGAGAAAAGGGAGCCTTGTTACTCTGATGGGCGTGATGTAAATTACCAACAGCCACTCTGGAGAAGTGTATGGTGTGTCCTAAAACATCTGAAAAACACAGCTAGAGAGCACAGGGCACTTCTCCTCATGGGCGTATAAATTGGGAAAACTATATATCAACAAGACACAAGCACCCCAAAGTTTAGGGCTGCTCTGTTTACAAGAACCTCGACTTCGGTACACCTTAAATATCAGAGGAAAGAGAAAAATGGATAGAGAAGTTGTGGTAATTATGTGCAATAGTATATCACTCAGCCATGAAATCAATGTCATGAGGCTAGTAGCAGCATAAAGAGTGGATTTACGTACGATGATTGTACGAGAAATAAGTCCCACAGAAAAAGAAACTTATCATAAGATATCACTTAGGGAGGGAATGTAAAAATCGCTACACATGAACTGAAATACAAAACAGAACAGAGTCACACATTTAGAAAACACACTATGGCTGCTTAACGGGAAAGGTGAGGTGGGGAGATGCATAAAACAAGGGTCTGAAATTAGCACAGATACCGACCCATTACCAAATATGTAATAGACAAGTCCTACGTGTTGCTTAATGAACTGGACTCAAAAACCCCTATTCACCGCAGAAGAATATATCTGACTAGTAAGAATCTTATAATCTATGTACGGATATCTCTCTGTAAGGGAATCAAGTAGGTGTAAAGCGGCTGACACACAGCAGTGAAAACAAGCTAAACTCCATTATAAAAAGAAATTACAAAAAAAAAAAAAATTAAGACAGTGAAAAAGAGAGAAACTCTTTCAAAATTCGTTCAGGGGCCATGAATGAACCTGGATTGACCACACCTAGACCTACAGTTGGACGAGACATAAGGCTGGACACTCTTGGGGATGAGAGGATTGGTGAGGTTGGGTGAACAAATGCAGACCCTTTTAAGTAATACTGCGTGATACCCATTCCATTGGTCCCAAATCTCCAGGTTCAAGGGAATCTTCCTACAGCGAAAACATGCATGGGAAACCCAGAGGACGGTAAACCGTGTGATCGGGAAAGATTTCTAAAACGCACCTTATTTTTCATCTCCCGGAGCTCGGGCTCGCCATTCCAGCCACTGTACTGACAATCTGCCCACTTGGAGAATCAGCACCTTTAACCTCCTGTTTCATACACTTTGCAATTTGTCCAGAGGATGCAAGGTAAGGGGGAACCAATGAGAGAGTAGCTCTAGGTTTTGGGACAGCCACATGTCACTCTCATTTCCCATCAGTAAAAAGAATTAACCACAGGCTCAGTCTGCCCCTCGGAACCACAATAGGGCCTGAAACAATCCTGCCGTTTTGTGGCCAGCTCCCAAAAAAGCGAGTTATAAAAAAGAGCTCAGGGGCAGTGCAATTCACAAACCTGCAGAGTTATTATTGAGAAGAATCGTCCAAAAATATATTGACGGAAGGCAACGAAGAGGGTTTGAAATCAAGGCAGAATTGCAGGACGCAGATTTCAGGAGGTAAATTTGAATCGCCTTTAAAGCACATGAAAAGCGGCAAAACTTTGACAATGATGCTGTTGGCCAAAAAGGGCGCATGTTTTTTTTCCTGAATATATTCAGGAAAAAGCACATACGCCCTATTCGGCCAACCAAGCAAGCGGGAAATGCAAATCAGCACTACAAAGAAGTCTCACTTCCCATAAGTCAAAAGGCCCATCCTGAAAAAAGTGTAAAAACCAGAAATGCAGGACAGGCCATGGAGAAAAGGGTGCCTTGTTACGTTGATGGGCGGGATGTAAATTGCCAACAGCCATTCTGGAGAAGTGTATGGTGTGTCCTAAAACATCTGAAAAACACAGCTAGAGAGAATAGGGCACTTCCACTCATGGGCATATAAATAGCGAAAACTAAAAATCAACAAGTCACAACCACCCCAAAGTTTACGGCTGCTCTGTGTAAAAGAACGTCGATTTCGGTACACCTTAAATATCCCAGGAAAGAGAAAAATGGATAAAGAAGTTGTGGTACTTCTGTACAATGGAATATCACTCAGTCATGAAATCAATGTCATAAGGCTAGTGGCAGCATAATGAGTGGATTTAGGTACGATGATTGTAGGTGAAATAAGTCACACAGAAAAAGGAACTTATCATAAGACATCACTTAGAGAGGGAATGTAAAAATCGCTGCACATGAACTGAATTACAAAACAGAACAGAGTCATACATTTAGAAAATACACTATGGCTGCTTAAGGGGAAAGGTGAGGTGGGGAGATGCATAAAACAATGGTCTGAAATTAGCACAGATACCGTTCTATTACCAAATATGTAATAGACAAGTCCTACGTGTTGCTTGATGGACTGGACTCAACAACCCCTATTCACTGCAGAAGAATATATCTGACTAGTAAGAATCTTATAATCTATGTATAGCTATCTCTCTGTAAGTGAATCATGTAGGTGTAAAGCGTCGGAAACACAGCAGTGAAAACCAGCTAAACTCCATTATAAAAATAAATTACGAAAAAAAAAAAAAAAACAAAGACAGTGAAAGAGAGAGAAATTCTTACAAAATTCGTTCACGGGCTGTGAATGAACCTGGATTGACTACATCTAGACCCACAGTTGCATGAGACATAAGGCTCGACACTCTTGGGGATGAGAGGATTGGTCAGGTTGGGTGAGTAAATGCAGACCCTTTAAAGTAATACTGCGTGGTACCCATTCCATGGGTCCCAAATCTCCAGGTTCAAGGGAATCTTCCTACAGTGAAAACATGCATGGGAAACCCAGAGGACGGTACACCGTGTGATCCGGAAAGGTTTCTAAAACTTACCTCATTTTTCGTCTCCTGATGCTCGGGCTCGCCATTCGAGACGCTATACAGACAATTTGCCCACGTGGAGAATCAGCACCTTTAACCTCCTGTTTCGTACAGTTTTCAATTTGTCCGGAGGATGAAAGGGAAGAGGGGGAAACAATGAGAGACTAGCTCTTGGTGTTGGGACAGGCACAGGTCACTCTATTTTCCCATCAGGAAAAAGAATTATCCACAGGCTCAGCCTGCCCACCGGAACCACAGTAGGGCCTGAAACGACCCTGCCATATTGCGGCCAGCTCCCAAAAAAGCGAGTTGAAAAACGGAGCTCAGGGGCACTGCAATTCACAAACCTGCAGAGATACTACTGAGAAGTATCATCCAAAAATATATTCAGGGAAGGCAACGAAGAGGGTTTGAAAGCAAGGCAGAATTGCAGGAAACAGATTTCAGGAGGTAGATTCGAATCGCCTTTAAAGTACATGAAAAGCGGCAAAACTTTGACAATGATGCTGTTGGCCAAAAAGGGCGTATGTCTTTTTTCCTGAATATATTCAGGAAAAAACACATACGCGCTTTTTGGCCAACCAAGCAAGCGGGAAATGCAAATCAGCACTACAAAGAAGTCTCACTTCTCATCGGTCAAAAGGCCCATCCTGAAAAACGTGTAAAAACCAGGAATGCAGGACAGGCCATGGAGAAAAGGGAGCCTTGTTACTCTGATGGGCGTGATGTAAATTACCAACAGCCACTCTGGAGAAGTGTATGGTGTGTCCTAAAACATCTGAAAAACACAGCTAGAGAGCACAGGGCACTTCTCCTCATGGGCGTATAAATTGGGAAAACTATATATCAACAAGACACAAGCACCCCAAAGTTTAGGGCTGCTCTGTTTACAAGAACCTCGACTTCGGTACACCTTAAATATCAGAGGAAAGAGAAAAATGGATAGAGAAGTTGTGGTAATTATGTGCAATAGTATATCACTCAGCCATGAAATCAATGTCATGAGGCTAGTAGCAGCATAAAGAGTGGATTTACGTACGATGATTGTACGAGAAATAAGTCCCACAGAAAAAGAAACTTATCATAAGATATCACTTAGGGAGGGAATGTAAAAATCGCTACACATGAACTGAAATACAAAACAGAACAGAGTCACACATTTAGAAAACACACTATGGCTGCTTAACGGGAAAGGTGAGGTGGGGAGATGCATAAAACAAGGGTCTGAAATTAGCACAGATACCGACCCATTACCAAATATGTAATAGACAAGTCCTACGTGTTGCTTAATGAACTGGACTCAAAAACCCCTATTCACCGCAGAAGAATATATCTGACTAGTAAGAATCTTATAATCTATGTACGGATATCTCTCTGTAAGGGAATCAAGTAGGTGTAAAGCGGCTGACACACAGCAGTGAAAACAAGCTAAACTCCATTATAAAAAGAAATTACAAAAAAAAAAAAAATTAAGACAGTGAAAAAGAGAGAAACTCTTTCAAAATTCGTTCAGGGGCCATGAATGAACCTGGATTGACCACACCTAGACCTACAGTTGGACGAGACATAAGGCTGGACACTCTTGGGGATGAGAGGATTGGTGAGGTTGGGTGAACAAATGCAGACCCTTTTAAGTAATACTGCGTGATACCCATTCCATTGGTCCCAAATCTCCAGGTTCAAGGGAATCTTCCTACAGCGAAAACATGCATGGGAAACCCAGAGGACGGTAAACCGTGTGATCGGGAAAGATTTCTAAAACGCACCTTATTTTTCATCTCCCGGAGCTCGGGCTCGCCATTCCAGCCACTGTACTGACAATCTGCCCACTTGGAGAATCAGCACCTTTAACCTCCTGTTTCATACACTTTGCAATTTGTCCAGAGGATGCAAGGTAAGGGGGAACCAATGAGAGAGTAGCTCTAGGTTTTGGGACAGCCACATGTCACTCTCATTTCCCATCAGTAAAAAGAATTAACCACAGGCTCAGTCTGCCCCTCGGAACCACAATAGGGCCTGAAACAATCCTGCCGTTTTGTGGCCAGCTCCCAAAAAAGCGAGTTATAAAAAAGAGCTCAGGGGCAGTGCAATTCACAAACCTGCAGAGTTATTATTGAGAAGAATCGTCCAAAAATATATTGACGGAAGGCAACGAAGAGGGTTTGAAATCAAGGCAGAATTGCAGGACGCAGATTTCAGGAGGTAAATTTGAATCGCCTTTAAAGCACATGAAAAGCGGCAAAACTTTGACAATGATGCTGTTGGCCAAAAAGGGCGCATGTTTTTTTTCCTGAATATATTCAGGAAAAAGCACATACGCCCTATTCGGCCAACCAAGCAAGCGGGAAATGCAAATCAGCACTACAAAGAAGTCTCACTTCCCATAAGTCAAAAGGCCCATCCTGAAAAAAGTGTAAAAACCAGAAATGCAGGACAGGCCATGGAGAAAAGGGTGCCTTGTTACGTTGATGGGCGGGATGTAAATTGCCAACAGCCATTCTGGAGAAGTGTATGGTGTGTCCTAAAACATCTGAAAAACACAGCTAGAGAGAATAGGGCACTTCCACTCATGGGCATATAAATAGCGAAAACTAAAAATCAACAAGTCACAACCACCCCAAAGTTTACGGCTGCTCTGTGTAAAAGAACGTCGATTTCGGTACACCTTAAATATCCCAGGAAAGAGAAAAATGGATAAAGAAGTTGTGGTACTTCTGTACAATGGAATATCACTCAGTCATGAAATCAATGTCATAAGGCTAGTGGCAGCATAATGAGTGGATTTAGGTACGATGATTGTAGGTGAAATAAGTCACACAGAAAAAGGAACTTATCATAAGACATCACTTAGAGAGGGAATGTAAAAATCGCTGCACATGAACTGAATTACAAAACAGAACAGAGTCATACATTTAGAAAATACACTATGGCTGCTTAAGGGGAAAGGTGAGGTGGGGAGATGCATAAAACAATGGTCTGAAATTAGCACAGATACCGTTCTATTACCAAATATGTAATAGACAAGTCCTACGTGTTGCTTGATGGACTGGACTCAACAACCCCTATTCACTGCAGAAGAATATATCTGACTAGTAAGAATCTTATAATCTATGTATAGCTATCTCTCTGTAAGTGAATCATGTAGGTGTAAAGCGTCGGAAACACAGCAGTGAAAACCAGCTAAACTCCATTATAAAAATAAATTACGAAAAAAAAAAAAAAAACAAAGACAGTGAAAGAGAGAGAAATTCTTACAAAATTCGTTCACGGGCTGTGAATGAACCTGGATTGACTACATCTAGACCCACAGTTGCATGAGACATAAGGCTCGACACTCTTGGGGATGAGAGGATTGGTCAGGTTGGGTGAGTAAATGCAGACCCTTTAAAGTAATACTGCGTGGTACCCATTCCATGGGTCCCAAATCTCCAGGTTCAAGGGAATCTTCCTACAGTGAAAACATGCATGGGAAACCCAGAGGACGGTACACCGTGTGATCCGGAAAGGTTTCTAAAACTTACCTCATTTTTCGTCTCCTGATGCTCGGGCTCGCCATTCGAGACGCTATACAGACAATTTGCCCACGTGGAGAATCAGCACCTTTAACCTCCTGTTTCGTACAGTTTTCAATTTGTCCGGAGGATGAAAGGGAAGAGGGGGAAACAATGAGAGACTAGCTCTTGGTGTTGGGACAGGCACAGGTCACTCTATTTTCCCATCAGGAAAAAGAATTATCCACAGGCTCAGCCTGCCCACCGGAACCACAGTAGGGCCTGAAACGACCCTGCCATATTGCGGCCAGCTCCCAAAAAAGCGAGTTGAAAAACGGAGCTCAGGGGCACTGCAATTCACAAACCTGCAGAGATACTACTGAGAAGTATCATCCAAAAATATATTCAGGGAAGGCAACGAAGAGGGTTTGAAAGCAAGGCAGAATTGCAGGAAACAGATTTCAGGAGGTAGATTCGAATCGCCTTTAAAGTACATGAAAAGCGGCAAAACTTTGACAATGATGCTGTTGGCCAAAAAGGGCGTATGTCTTTTTTCCTGAATATATTCAGGAAAAAACACATACGCGCTTTTTGGCCAACCAAGCAAGCGGGAAATGCAAATCAGCACTACAAAGAAGTCTCACTTCTCATCGGTCAAAAGGCCCATCCTGAAAAACGTGTAAAAACCAGGAATGCAGGACAGGCCATGGAGAAAAGGGAGCCTTGTTACTCTGATGGGCGTGATGTAAATTACCAACAGCCACTCTGGAGAAGTGTATGGTGTGTCCTAAAACATCTGAAAAACACAGCTAGAGAGCACAGGGCACTTCTCCTCATGGGCGTATAAATTGGGAAAACTATATATCAACAAGACACAAGCACCCCAAAGTTTAGGGCTGCTCTGTTTACAAGAACCTCGACTTCGGTACACCTTAAATATCAGAGGAAAGAGAAAAATGGATAGAGAAGTTGTGGTAATTATGTGCAATAGTATATCACTCAGCCATGAAATCAATGTCATGAGGCTAGTAGCAGCATAAAGAGTGGATTTACGTACGATGATTGTACGAGAAATAAGTCCCACAGAAAAAGAAACTTATCATAAGATATCACTTAGGGAGGGAATGTAAAAATCGCTACACATGAACTGAAATACAAAACAGAACAGAGTCACACATTTAGAAAACACACTATGGCTGCTTAACGGGAAAGGTGAGGTGGGGAGATGCATAAAACAAGGGTCTGAAATTAGCACAGATACCGACCCATTACCAAATATGTAATAGACAAGTCCTACGTGTTGCTTAATGAACTGGACTCAAAAACCCCTATTCACCGCAGAAGAATATATCTGACTAGTAAGAATCTTATAATCTATGTACGGATATCTCTCTGTAAGGGAATCAAGTAGGTGTAAAGCGGCTGACACACAGCAGTGAAAACAAGCTAAACTCCATTATAAAAAGAAATTACAAAAAAAAAAAAAATTAAGACAGTGAAAAAGAGAGAAACTCTTTCAAAATTCGTTCAGGGGCCATGAATGAACCTGGATTGACCACACCTAGACCTACAGTTGGACGAGACATAAGGCTGGACACTCTTGGGGATGAGAGGATTGGTGAGGTTGGGTGAACAAATGCAGACCCTTTTAAGTAATACTGCGTGATACCCATTCCATTGGTCCCAAATCTCCAGGTTCAAGGGAATCTTCCTACAGCGAAAACATGCATGGGAAACCCAGAGGACGGTACACCGTGTGATCGGGAAAGGTTTCTAAAACGCACCTCATTTTTCATCTCCTGGTGCTCCGGCTCGCCATTCCAGACGCTGTACTGACAATCTGCCCACTTGGAGAATCAGCACCTTTAACCTCCTGTTTCGTACAGTTTTCAATTTGTCCGGAGGATGAAAGGGAAGAGGGGGAACCAATGAGAGACTAGCTCTAGGTGTTGGGACAAGCACATGTCACTCTCATTTCCCATTAGGAAAAAGAAGTAACCACAGGCTCAGCCTGCCTCCCGGAACCACAGTAGGGCCTGAAACAATCCTGTCATTTTACGGCCAGCTCCCAAAAAGTGAGTTGAAAAATGGAGCTCAGGGGCACTGCAATTCACAAACCTGCAGAGATACTATTGAGAAGTATCGTCCCAAAATATATTCAGGGAAGGCAACGAACAGGGTTTGAAAGCAAGGCAGAATTGCAGGAAACAGATTTCAGGAGGTAGATTTGAATCGCCTTTAAAGCACATGAAAAGAGGCAAAACTCTGACAATGATGCTGTTGGCCAAAAAGGGCGTATGCGTTTTTTCTTGAATATATTCAGGAAAAACCGCATACGCCCTTTTTGGCCAACTGAGCAAGCGCTAAATGCAAATCATCACTACAAAGAAGTCTCACTTCCCATTCGTCAAAAGGCCCATCCTGAAAAACGTGTAAAAACCAGAAATGCAGGACAGGCCATGGAGAAAAGGGTGCCTTGTTACGTTGATGGGCGGGATGTAAATTGCCAACAGCCATTCTGGAGAAGTGTATGGTGTGTCCTAAAACATCTGAAAAACACAGCTAGAGAGAATAGGGCACTTCCACTCATGGGCATATAAATAGCGAAAACTAAAAATCAACAAGTCACAACCACCCCAAAGTTTACGGCTGCTCTGTGTAAAAGAACGTCGATTTCGGTACACCTTAAATATCCCAGGAAAGAGAAAAATGGATAAAGAAGTTGTGGTACTTCTGTACAATGGAATATCACTCAGTCATGAAATCAATGTCATAAGGCTAGTGGCAGCATAATGAGTGGATTTAGGTACGATGATTGTAGGTGAAATAAGTCACACAGAAAAAGGAACTTATCATAAGACATCACTTAGAGAGGGAATGTAAAAATCGCTGCACATGAACTGAATTACAAAACAGAACAGAGTCATACATTTAGAAAATACACTATGGCTGCTTAAGGGGAAAGGTGAGGTGGGGAGATGCATAAAACAATGGTCTGAAATTAGCACAGATACCGTTCTATTACCAAATATGTAATAGACAAGTCCTACGTGTTGCTTGATGGACTGGACTCAACAACCCCTATTCACTGCAGAAGAATATATCTGACTAGTAAGAATCTTATAATCTATGTATAGCTATCTCTCTGTAAGTGAATCATGTAGGTGTAAAGCGTCGGAAACACAGCAGTGAAAACCAGCTAAACTCCATTATAAAAATAAATTACGAAAAAAAAAAAAAAACAAAGACAGTGAAAGAGAGAGAAATTCTTACAAAATTCGTTCACGGGCTGTGAATGAACCTGGATTGACTACATCTAGACCCACAGTTGCATGAGACATAAGGCTCGACACTCTTGGGGATGAGAGGATTGGTCAGGTTGGGTGAGTAAATGCAGACCCTTTAAAGTAATACTGCGTGGTACCCATTCCATGGGTCCCAAATCTCCAGGTTCAAGGGAATCTTCCTACAGTGAAAACATGCATGGGAAACCCAGAGGACGGTACACCGTGTGATCCGGAAAGGTTTCTAAAACTTACCTCATTTTTCGTCTCCTGATGCTCGGGCTCGCCATTCGAGACGCTATACAGACAATTTGCCCACGTGGAGAATCAGCACCTTTAACCTCCTGTTTCGTACAGTTTTCAATTTGTCCGGAGGATGAAAGGGAAGAGGGGGAAACAATGAGAGACTAGCTCTTGGTGTTGGGACAGGCACAGGTCACTCTATTTTCCCATCAGGAAAAAGAATTATCCACAGGCTCAGCCTGCCCACCGGAACCACAGTAGGGCCTGAAACGACCCTGCCATATTGCGGCCAGCTCCCAAAAAAGCGAGTTGAAAAACGGAGCTCAGGGGCACTGCAATTCACAAACCTGCAGAGATACTACTGAGAAGTATCATCCAAAAATATATTCAGGGAAGGCAACGAAGAGGGTTTGAAAGCAAGGCAGAATTGCAGGAAACAGATTTCAGGAGGTAGATTCGAATCGCCTTTAAAGTACATGAAAAGCGGCAAAACTTTGACAATGATGCTGTTGGCCAAAAAGGGCGTATGTCTTTTTTCCTGAATATATTCAGGAAAAAACACATACGCGCTTTTTGGCCAACCAAGCAAGCGGGAAATGCAAATCAGCACTACAAAGAAGTCTCACTTCTCATCGGTCAAAAGGCCCATCCTGAAAAACGTGTAAAAACCAGGAATGCAGGACAGGCCATGGAGAAAAGGGAGCCTTGTTACTCTGATGGGCGTGATGTAAATTACCAACAGCCACTCTGGAGAAGTGTATGGTGTGTCCTAAAACATCTGAAAAACACAGCTAGAGAGCACAGGGCACTTCTCCTCATGGGCGTATAAATTGGGAAAACTATATATCAACAAGACACAAGCACCCCAAAGTTTAGGGCTGCTCTGTTTACAAGAACCTCGACTTCGGTACACCTTAAATATCAGAGGAAAGAGAAAAATGGATAGAGAAGTTGTGGTAATTATGTGCAATAGTATATCACTCAGCCATGAAATCAATGTCATGAGGCTAGTAGCAGCATAAAGAGTGGATTTACGTACGATGATTGTACGAGAAATAAGTCCCACAGAAAAAGAAACTTATCATAAGATATCACTTAGGGAGGGAATGTAAAAATCGCTACACATGAACTGAAATACAAAACAGAACAGAGTCACACATTTAGAAAACACACTATGGCTGCTTAACGGGAAAGGTGAGGTGGGGAGATGCATAAAACAAGGGTCTGAAATTAGCACAGATACCGACCCATTACCAAATATGTAATAGACAAGTCCTACGTGTTGCTTAATGAACTGGACTCAAAAACCCCTATTCACCGCAGAAGAATATATCTGACTAGTAAGAATCTTATAATCTATGTACGGATATCTCTCTGTAAGGGAATCAAGTAGGTGTAAAGCGGCTGACACACAGCAGTGAAAACAAGCTAAACTCCATTATAAAAAGAAATTACAAAAAAAAAAAAAATTAAGACAGTGAAAAAGAGAGAAACTCTTTCAAAATTCGTTCAGGGGCCATGAATGAACCTGGATTGACCACACCTAGACCTACAGTTGGACGAGACATAAGGCTGGACACTCTTGGGGATGAGAGGATTGGTGAGGTTGGGTGAACAAATGCAGACCCTTTTAAGTAATACTGCGTGATACCCATTCCATTGGTCCCAAATCTCCAGGTTCAAGGGAATCTTCCTACAGCGAAAACATGCATGGGAAACCCAGAGGACGGTAAACCGTGTGATCGGGAAAGATTTCTAAAACGCACCTTATTTTTCATCTCCCGGAGCTCGGGCTCGCCATTCCAGCCACTGTACTGACAATCTGCCCACTTGGAGAATCAGCACCTTTAACCTCCTGTTTCATACACTTTGCAATTTGTCCAGAGGATGCAAGGTAAGGGGGAACCAATGAGAGAGTAGCTCTAGGTTTTGGGACAGCCACATGTCACTCTCATTTCCCATCAGTAAAAAGAATTAACCACAGGCTCAGTCTGCCCCTCGGAACCACAATAGGGCCTGAAACAATCCTGCCGTTTTGTGGCCAGCTCCCAAAAAAGCGAGTTATAAAAAAGAGCTCAGGGGCAGTGCAATTCACAAACCTGCAGAGTTATTATTGAGAAGAATCGTCCAAAAATATATTGACGGAAGGCAACGAAGAGGGTTTGAAATCAAGGCAGAATTGCAGGACGCAGATTTCAGGAGGTAAATTTGAATCGCCTTTAAAGCACATGAAAAGCGGCAAAACTTTGACAATGATGCTGTTGGCCAAAAAGGGCGCATGTTTTTTTTCCTGAATATATTCAGGAAAAAGCACATACGCCCTATTCGGCCAACCAAGCAAGCGGGAAATGCAAATCAGCACTACAAAGAAGTCTCACTTCCCATAAGTCAAAAGGCCCATCCTGAAAAAAGTGTAAAAACCAGAAATGCAGGACAGGCCATGGAGAAAAGGGTGCCTTGTTACGTTGATGGGCGGGATGTAAATTGCCAACAGCCATTCTGGAGAAGTGTATGGTGTGTCCTAAAACATCTGAAAAACACAGCTAGAGAGAATAGGGCACTTCCACTCATGGGCATATAAATAGCGAAAACTAAAAATCAACAAGTCACAACCACCCCAAAGTTTACGGCTGCTCTGTGTAAAAGAACGTCGATTTCGGTACACCTTAAATATCCCAGGAAAGAGAAAAATGGATAAAGAAGTTGTGGTACTTCTGTACAATGGAATATCACTCAGTCATGAAATCAATGTCATAAGGCTAGTGGCAGCATAATGAGTGGATTTAGGTACGATGATTGTAGGTGAAATAAGTCACACAGAAAAAGGAACTTATCATAAGACATCACTTAGAGAGGGAATGTAAAAATCGCTGCACATGAACTGAATTACAAAACAGAACAGAGTCATACATTTAGAAAATACACTATGGCTGCTTAAGGGGAAAGGTGAGGTGGGGAGATGCATAAAACAATGGTCTGAAATTAGCACAGATACCGTTCTATTACCAAATATGTAATAGACAAGTCCTACGTGTTGCTTGATGGACTGGACTCAACAACCCCTATTCACTGCAGAAGAATATATCTGACTAGTAAGAATCTTATAATCTATGTATAGCTATCTCTCTGTAAGTGAATCATGTAGGTGTAAAGCGTCGGAAACACAGCAGTGAAAACCAGCTAAACTCCATTATAAAAATAAATTACGAAAAAAAAAAAAAAAACAAAGACAGTGAAAGAGAGAGAAATTCTTACAAAATTCGTTCACGGGCTGTGAATGAACCTGGATTGACTACATCTAGACCCACAGTTGCATGAGACATAAGGCTCGACACTCTTGGGGATGAGAGGATTGGTCAGGTTGGGTGAGTAAATGCAGACCCTTTAAAGTAATACTGCGTGGTACCCATTCCATGGGTCCCAAATCTCCAGGTTCAAGGGAATCTTCCTACAGTGAAAACATGCATGGGAAACCCAGAGGACGGTACACCGTGTGATCCGGAAAGGTTTCTAAAACTTACCTCATTTTTCGTCTCCTGATGCTCGGGCTCGCCATTCGAGACGCTATACAGACAATTTGCCCACGTGGAGAATCAGCACCTTTAACCTCCTGTTTCGTACAGTTTTCAATTTGTCCGGAGGATGAAAGGGAAGAGGGGGAAACAATGAGAGACTAGCTCTTGGTGTTGGGACAGGCACAGGTCACTCTATTTTCCCATCAGGAAAAAGAATTATCCACAGGCTCAGCCTGCCCACCGGAACCACAGTAGGGCCTGAAACGACCCTGCCATATTGCGGCCAGCTCCCAAAAAAGCGAGTTGAAAAACGGAGCTCAGGGGCACTGCAATTCACAAACCTGCAGAGATACTACTGAGAAGTATCATCCAAAAATATATTCAGGGAAGGCAACGAAGAGGGTTTGAAAGCAAGGCAGAATTGCAGGAAACAGATTTCAGGAGGTAGATTCGAATCGCCTTTAAAGTACATGAAAAGCGGCAAAACTTTGACAATGATGCTGTTGGCCAAAAAGGGCGTATGTCTTTTTTCCTGAATATATTCAGGAAAAAACACATACGCGCTTTTTGGCCAACCAAGCAAGCGGGAAATGCAAATCAGCACTACAAAGAAGTCTCACTTCTCATCGGTCAAAAGGCCCATCCTGAAAAACGTGTAAAAACCAGGAATGCAGGACAGGCCATGGAGAAAAGGGAGCCTTGTTACTCTGATGGGCGTGATGTAAATTACCAACAGCCACTCTGGAGAAGTGTATGGTGTGTCCTAAAACATCTGAAAAACACAGCTAGAGAGCACAGGGCACTTCTCCTCATGGGCGTATAAATTGGGAAAACTATATATCAACAAGACACAAGCACCCCAAAGTTTAGGGCTGCTCTGTTTACAAGAACCTCGACTTCGGTACACCTTAAATATCAGAGGAAAGAGAAAAATGGATAGAGAAGTTGTGGTAATTATGTGCAATAGTATATCACTCAGCCATGAAATCAATGTCATGAGGCTAGTAGCAGCATAAAGAGTGGATTTACGTACGATGATTGTACGAGAAATAAGTCCCACAGAAAAAGAAACTTATCATAAGATATCACTTAGGGAGGGAATGTAAAAATCGCTACACATGAACTGAAATACAAAACAGAACAGAGTCACACATTTAGAAAACACACTATGGCTGCTTAACGGGAAAGGTGAGGTGGGGAGATGCATAAAACAAGGGTCTGAAATTAGCACAGATACCGACCCATTACCAAATATGTAATAGACAAGTCCTACGTGTTGCTTAATGAACTGGACTCAAAAACCCCTATTCACCGCAGAAGAATATATCTGACTAGTAAGAATCTTATAATCTATGTACGGATATCTCTCTGTAAGGGAATCAAGTAGGTGTAAAGCGGCTGACACACAGCAGTGAAAACAAGCTAAACTCCATTATAAAAAGAAATTACAAAAAAAAAAAAAATTAAGACAGTGAAAAAGAGAGAAACTCTTTCAAAATTCGTTCAGGGGCCATGAATGAACCTGGATTGACCACACCTAGACCTACAGTTGGACGAGACATAAGGCTGGACACTCTTGGGGATGAGAGGATTGGTGAGGTTGGGTGAACAAATGCAGACCCTTTTAAGTAATACTGCGTGATACCCATTCCATTGGTCCCAAATCTCCAGGTTCAAGGGAATCTTCCTACAGCGAAAACATGCATGGGAAACCCAGAGGACGGTAAACCGTGTGATCGGGAAAGATTTCTAAAACGCACCTTATTTTTCATCTCCCGGAGCTCGGGCTCGCCATTCCAGCCACTGTACTGACAATCTGCCCACTTGGAGAATCAGCACCTTTAACCTCCTGTTTCATACACTTTGCAATTTGTCCAGAGGATGCAAGGTAAGGGGGAACCAATGAGAGAGTAGCTCTAGGTTTTGGGACAGCCACATGTCACTCTCATTTCCCATCAGTAAAAAGAATTAACCACAGGCTCAGTCTGCCCCTCGGAACCACAATAGGGCCTGAAACAATCCTGCCGTTTTGTGGCCAGCTCCCAAAAAAGCGAGTTATAAAAAAGAGCTCAGGGGCAGTGCAATTCACAAACCTGCAGAGTTATTATTGAGAAGAATCGTCCAAAAATATATTGACGGAAGGCAACGAAGAGGGTTTGAAATCAAGGCAGAATTGCAGGACGCAGATTTCAGGAGGTAAATTTGAATCGCCTTTAAAGCACATGAAAAGCGGCAAAACTTTGACAATGATGCTGTTGGCCAAAAAGGGCGCATGTTTTTTTTCCTGAATATATTCAGGAAAAAGCACATACGCCCTATTCGGCCAACCAAGCAAGCGGGAAATGCAAATCAGCACTACAAAGAAGTCTCACTTCCCATAAGTCAAAAGGCCCATCCTGAAAAAAGTGTAAAAACCAGAAATGCAGGACAGGCCATGGAGAAAAGGGTGCCTTGTTACGTTGATGGGCGGGATGTAAATTGCCAACAGCCATTCTGGAGAAGTGTATGGTGTGTCCTAAAACATCTGAAAAACACAGCTAGAGAGAATAGGGCACTTCCACTCATGGGCATATAAATAGCGAAAACTAAAAATCAACAAGTCACAACCACCCCAAAGTTTACGGCTGCTCTGTGTAAAAGAACGTCGATTTCGGTACACCTTAAATATCCCAGGAAAGAGAAAAATGGATAAAGAAGTTGTGGTACTTCTGTACAATGGAATATCACTCAGTCATGAAATCAATGTCATAAGGCTAGTGGCAGCATAATGAGTGGATTTAGGTACGATGATTGTAGGTGAAATAAGTCACACAGAAAAAGGAACTTATCATAAGACATCACTTAGAGAGGGAATGTAAAAATCGCTGCACATGAACTGAATTACAAAACAGAACAGAGTCATACATTTAGAAAATACACTATGGCTGCTTAAGGGGAAAGGTGAGGTGGGGAGATGCATAAAACAATGGTCTGAAATTAGCACAGATACCGTTCTATTACCAAATATGTAATAGACAAGTCCTACGTGTTGCTTGATGGACTGGACTCAACAACCCCTATTCACTGCAGAAGAATATATCTGACTAGTAAGAATCTTATAATCTATGTATAGCTATCTCTCTGTAAGTGAATCATGTAGGTGTAAAGCGTCGGAAACACAGCAGTGAAAACCAGCTAAACTCCATTATAAAAATAAATTACGAAAAAAAAAAAAAAAACAAAGACAGTGAAAGAGAGAGAAATTCTTACAAAATTCGTTCACGGGCTGTGAATGAACCTGGATTGACTACATCTAGACCCACAGTTGCATGAGACATAAGGCTCGACACTCTTGGGGATGAGAGGATTGGTCAGGTTGGGTGAGTAAATGCAGACCCTTTAAAGTAATACTGCGTGGTACCCATTCCATGGGTCCCAAATCTCCAGGTTCAAGGGAATCTTCCTACAGTGAAAACATGCATGGGAAACCCAGAGGACGGTACACCGTGTGATCCGGAAAGGTTTCTAAAACTTACCTCATTTTTCGTCTCCTGATGCTCGGGCTCGCCATTCGAGACGCTATACAGACAATTTGCCCACGTGGAGAATCAGCACCTTTAACCTCCTGTTTCGTACAGTTTTCAATTTGTCCGGAGGATGAAAGGGAAGAGGGGGAAACAATGAGAGACTAGCTCTTGGTGTTGGGACAGGCACAGGTCACTCTATTTTCCCATCAGGAAAAAGAATTATCCACAGGCTCAGCCTGCCCACCGGAACCACAGTAGGGCCTGAAACGACCCTGCCATATTGCGGCCAGCTCCCAAAAAAGCGAGTTGAAAAACGGAGCTCAGGGGCACTGCAATTCACAAACCTGCAGAGATACTACTGAGAAGTATCATCCAAAAATATATTCAGGGAAGGCAACGAAGAGGGTTTGAAAGCAAGGCAGAATTGCAGGAAACAGATTTCAGGAGGTAGATTCGAATCGCCTTTAAAGTACATGAAAAGCGGCAAAACTTTGACAATGATGCTGTTGGCCAAAAAGGGCGTATGTCTTTTTTCCTGAATATATTCAGGAAAAAACACATACGCGCTTTTTGGCCAACCAAGCAAGCGGGAAATGCAAATCAGCACTACAAAGAAGTCTCACTTCTCATCGGTCAAAAGGCCCATCCTGAAAAACGTGTAAAAACCAGGAATGCAGGACAGGCCATGGAGAAAAGGGAGCCTTGTTACTCTGATGGGCGTGATGTAAATTACCAACAGCCACTCTGGAGAAGTGTATGGTGTGTCCTAAAACATCTGAAAAACACAGCTAGAGAGCACAGGGCACTTCTCCTCATGGGCGTATAAATTGGGAAAACTATATATCAACAAGACACAAGCACCCCAAAGTTTAGGGCTGCTCTGTTTACAAGAACCTCGACTTCGGTACACCTTAAATATCAGAGGAAAGAGAAAAATGGATAGAGAAGTTGTGGTAATTATGTGCAATAGTATATCACTCAGCCATGAAATCAATGTCATGAGGCTAGTAGCAGCATAAAGAGTGGATTTACGTACGATGATTGTACGAGAAATAAGTCCCACAGAAAAAGAAACTTATCATAAGATATCACTTAGGGAGGGAATGTAAAAATCGCTACACATGAACTGAAATACAAAACAGAACAGAGTCACACATTTAGAAAACACACTATGGCTGCTTAACGGGAAAGGTGAGGTGGGGAGATGCATAAAACAAGGGTCTGAAATTAGCACAGATACCGACCCATTACCAAATATGTAATAGACAAGTCCTACGTGTTGCTTAATGAACTGGACTCAAAAACCCCTATTCACCGCAGAAGAATATATCTGACTAGTAAGAATCTTATAATCTATGTACGGATATCTCTCTGTAAGGGAATCAAGTAGGTGTAAAGCGGCTGACACACAGCAGTGAAAACAAGCTAAACTCCATTATAAAAAGAAATTACAAAAAAAAAAAAAATTAAGACAGTGAAAAAGAGAGAAACTCTTTCAAAATTCGTTCAGGGGCCATGAATGAACCTGGATTGACCACACCTAGACCTACAGTTGGACGAGACATAAGGCTGGACACTCTTGGGGATGAGAGGATTGGTGAGGTTGGGTGAACAAATGCAGACCCTTTTAAGTAATACTGCGTGATACCCATTCCATTGGTCCCAAATCTCCAGGTTCAAGGGAATCTTCCTACAGCGAAAACATGCATGGGAAACCCAGAGGACGGTAAACCGTGTGATCGGGAAAGATTTCTAAAACGCACCTTATTTTTCATCTCCCGGAGCTCGGGCTCGCCATTCCAGCCACTGTACTGACAATCTGCCCACTTGGAGAATCAGCACCTTTAACCTCCTGTTTCATACACTTTGCAATTTGTCCAGAGGATGCAAGGTAAGGGGGAACCAATGAGAGAGTAGCTCTAGGTTTTGGGACAGCCACATGTCACTCTCATTTCCCATCAGTAAAAAGAATTAACCACAGGCTCAGTCTGCCCCTCGGAACCACAATAGGGCCTGAAACAATCCTGCCGTTTTGTGGCCAGCTCCCAAAAAAGCGAGTTATAAAAAAGAGCTCAGGGGCAGTGCAATTCACAAACCTGCAGAGTTATTATTGAGAAGAATCGTCCAAAAATATATTGACGGAAGGCAACGAAGAGGGTTTGAAATCAAGGCAGAATTGCAGGACACAGATTTCAGGAGGTAAATTTGAATCGCCTTTAAAGCACATGAAAAGCGGCAAAACTTTGACAATGATGCTGTTGGCCAAAAAGGGCGCATGTTTTTTTTCCTGAATATATTCAGGAAAAAGCACATACGCCCTATTCGGCCAACCAAGCAAGCGGGAAATGCAAATCAGCACTACAAAGAAGTCTCACTTCCCATAAGTCAAAAGGCCCATCCTGAAAAAAGTGTAAAAACCAGAAATGCAGGACAGGCCATGGAGAAAAGGGTGCCTTGTTACGTTGATGGGCGGGATGTAAATTGCCAACAGCCATTCTGGAGAAGTGTATGGTGTGTCCTAAAACATCTGAAAAACACAGCTAGAGAGAATAGGGCACTTCCACTCATGGGCATATAAATAGCGAAAACTAAAAATCAACAAGTCACAACCACCCCAAAGTTTACGGCTGCTCTGTGTAAAAGAACGTCGATTTCGGTACACCTTAAATATCCCAGGAAAGAGAAAAATGGATAAAGAAGTTGTGGTACTTCTGTACAATGGAATATCACTCAGTCATGAAATCAATGTCATAAGGCTAGTGGCAGCATAATGAGTGGATTTAGGTACGATGATTGTAGGTGAAATAAGTCACACAGAAAAAGGAACTTATCATAAGACATCACTTAGAGAGGGAATGTAAAAATCGCTGCACATGAACTGAATTACAAAACAGAACAGAGTCATACATTTAGAAAATACACTATGGCTGCTTAAGGGGAAAGGTGAGGTGGGGAGATGCATAAAACAATGGTCTGAAATTAGCACAGATACCGTTCTATTACCAAATATGTAATAGACAAGTCCTACGTGTTGCTTGATGGACTGGACTCAACAACCCCTATTCACTGCAGAAGAATATATCTGACTAGTAAGAATCTTATAATCTATGTATAGCTATCTCTCTGTAAGTGAATCATGTAGGTGTAAAGCGTCGGAAACACAGCAGTGAAAACCAGCTAAACTCCATTATAAAAATAAATTACGAAAAAAAAAAAAAAACAAAGACAGTGAAAGAGAGAGAAATTCTTACAAAATTCGTTCACGGGCTGTGAATGAACCTGGATTGACTACATCTAGACCCACAGTTGCATGAGACATAAGGCTCGACACTCTTGGGGATGAGAGGATTGGTCAGGTTGGGTGAGTAAATGCAGACCCTTTAAAGTAATACTGCGTGGTACCCATTCCATGGGTCCCAAATCTCCAGGTTCAAGGGAATCTTCCTACAGTGAAAACATGCATGGGAAACCCAGAGGACGGTACACCGTGTGATCCGGAAAGGTTTCTAAAACTTACCTCATTTTTCGTCTCCTGATGCTCGGGCTCGCCATTCGAGACGCTATACAGACAATTTGCCCACGTGGAGAATCAGCACCTTTAACCTCCTGTTTCGTACAGTTTTCAATTTGTCCGGAGGATGAAAGGGAAGAGGGGGAAACAATGAGAGACTAGCTCTTGGTGTTGGGACAGGCACAGGTCACTCTATTTTCCCATCAGGAAAAAGAATTATCCACAGGCTCAGCCTGCCCACCGGAACCACAGTAGGGCCTGAAACGACCCTGCCATATTGCGGCCAGCTCCCAAAAAAGCGAGTTGAAAAACGGAGCTCAGGGGCACTGCAATTCACAAACCTGCAGAGATACTACTGAGAAGTATCATCCAAAAATATATTCAGGGAAGGCAACGAAGAGGGTTTGAAAGCAAGGCAGAATTGCAGGAAACAGATTTCAGGAGGTAGATTCGAATCGCCTTTAAAGTACATGAAAAGCGGCAAAACTTTGACAATGATGCTGTTGGCCAAAAAGGGCGTATGTCTTTTTTCCTGAATATATTCAGGAAAAAACACATACGCGCTTTTTGGCCAACCAAGCAAGCGGGAAATGCAAATCAGCACAACAAAGAAGTCTCACTTCTCATCGGTCAAAAGGCCCATCCTGAAAAACGTGTAAAAACCAGGAATGCAGGACAGGCCATGGAGAAAAGGGAGCCTTGTTACTCTGATGGGCGTGATGTAAATTACCAACAGCCACTCTGGAGAAGTGTATGGTGTGTCCTAAAACATCTGAAAAACACAGCTAGAGAGCACAGGGCACTTCTCCTCATGGGCGTATAAATTGGGAAAACTATATATCAACAAGACACAAGCACCCCAAAGTTTAGGGCTGCTCTGTTTACAAGAACCTCGACTTCGGTACACCTTAAATATCAGAGGAAAGAGAAAAATGGATAGAGAAGTTGAGGTAATTATGTGCAATAGTATATCACTCAGCCATGAAATCAATGTCATGAGGCTAGTAGCAGCATAAAGAGTGGATTTATGTACGATGATTGTACGAGAAATAAGTCCCACAGAAAAAGAAACTTATCATAAGATATCACTTAGGGAGGGAATGTAAAAATCGCTACACATGAACTGAAATACAAAACAGAACAGAGTCACACATTTAGAAAACACACTATGGCTGCTTAACGGGAAAGGTGAGGTGGGGAGATGCATAAAACAAGGGTCTGAAATTAGCACAGATACCGACCCATTACCAAATATGTAATAGACAAGTCCTACGTGTTGCTTAATGAACTGGACTCAAAAACCCCTATTCACCGCAGAAGAATATATCTGACTAGTAAGAATCTTATAATCTATGTACAGATATCTCTCTGTAAGGGAATCAAGTAGGTGTAAAGCGGCTGACACACAGCAGTGAAAACAAGCTAAACTCCATTATAAAAAGAAATTACAAAAAAAAAATTAAGACAGTGAAAAAGAGAGAAAGTCTTTCAAAATTCGTTCAGGGGCCGTGAATGAACCTGGATTGACCACACCTAGACCTACAGTTGGATGAGACATAAGGCTGGACACTCTTGGGGATGAGAGGATTGGTGAGGTTGGGTGAGCAAATGCAGACCCTTTTAAGTAGTACTGCGTGATACCCATTCCATGGGTCCCAAATCTCCAGGTTCAAGGGAATCTTCCTACAGCGAAAACATGCATGGGAAACCCAGAGGACGGTACACCGTGTGATCGGGAAAGGTTTCTAAAACGCACCTCATTTTTCATCTCCTGGTGCTCCGGCTCGCCATTCCAGACGCTGTACTGACAATCTGCCCACTTGGAGAATCAGCACCTTTAACCTCCTGTTTCGTACAGTTTTCAATTTGTCCGGAGGATGAAAGGGAAGAGGGGGAACCAATGAGAGACTAGCTCTAGGTGTTGGGACAAGCACATGTCACTCTCATTTCCCATTAGGAAAAAGAAGTAACCACAGGCTCAGCCTGCCTCCCGGAACCACAGTAGGGCCTGAAACAGTCCTGTCATTTTACGGCCAGCTCCCAAAAAGTGAGTTGAAAAATGGAGCTCAGGGGCACTGCAATTCACAAACCTGCAGAGATACTATTGAGAAGTATCGTCCCAAAATATATTCAGGGAAGGCAACGAACAGGGTTTGAAAGCAAGGAAGAATTGCAGGAAACAGATTTCAGGAGGTAGATTTGAATCGCCTTTAAAGCACATGAAAAGAGGCAAAACTCTGACAATGATGCTGTTGGCCAAAAAGGGCGTATGCGTTTTTTCTTGAATATATTCAGGAAAAACCGCATACGCCCTTTTTGGCCAACTGAGCAAGCGCTAAATGCAAATCATCACTACAAAGAAGTCTCACTTCCCATTCGTCAAAAGGCCCATCCTGAAAAACGTGTAAAAACCAGAAATGCAGGACAGGCCATGGAGAAAAGGGTGCCTTGTTACGTTGATGGGCGGGATGTAAATTGCCAACAGCCATTCTGGAGAAGTGTATGGTGTGTCCTAAAACATCTGAAAAACACAGCTAGAGAGAATAGGGCACTTCCACTCATGGGCATATAAATAGCGAAAACTAAAAATCAACAAGTCACAACCACCCCAAAGTTTACGGCTGCTCTGTGTAAAAGAACGTCGATTTCGGTACACCTTAAATATCCCAGGAAAGAGAAAAATGGATAAAGAAGTTGTGGTACTTCTGTACAATGGAATATCACTCAGTCATGAAATCAATGTCATAAGGCTAGTGGCAGCATAATGAGTGGATTTAGGTACGATGATTGTAGGTGAAATAAGTCACACAGAAAAAGGAACTTATCATAAGACATCACTTAGAGAGGGAATGTAAAAATCGCTGCACATGAACTGAATTACAAAACAGAACAGAGTCATACATTTAGAAAATACACTATGGCTGCTTAAGGGGAAAGGTGAGGTGGGGAGATGCATAAAACAATGGTCTGAAATTAGCACAGATACCGTTCTATTACCAAATATGTAATAGACAAGTCCTACGTGTTGCTTGATGGACTGGACTCAACAACCCCTATTCACTGCAGAAGAATATATCTGACTAGTAAGAATCTTATAATCTATGTATAGCTATCTCTCTGTAAGTGAATCATGTAGGTGTAAAGCGTCGGAAACACAGCAGTGAAAACCAGCTAAACTCCATTATAAAAATAAATTACGAAAAAAAAAAAAAAACAAAGACAGTGAAAGAGAGAGAAATTCTTACAAAATTCGTTCACGGGCTGTGAATGAACCTGGATTGACTACATCTAGACCCACAGTTGCATGAGACATAAGGCTCGACACTCTTGGGGATGAGAGGATTGGTCAGGTTGGGTGAGTAAATGCAGACCCTTTAAAGTAATACTGCGTGGTACCCATTCCATGGGTCCCAAATCTCCAGGTTCAAGGGAATCTTCCTACAGTGAAAACATGCATGGGAAACCCAGAGGACGGTACACCGTGTGATCCGGAAAGGTTTCTAAAACTTACCTCATTTTTCGTCTCCTGATGCTCGGGCTCGCCATTCGAGACGCTATACAGACAATTTGCCCACGTGGAGAATCAGCACCTTTAACCTCCTGTTTCGTACAGTTTTCAATTTGTCCGGAGGATGAAAGGGAAGAGGGGGAAACAATGAGAGACTAGCTCTTGGTGTTGGGACAGGCACAGGTCACTCTATTTTCCCATCAGGAAAAAGAATTATCCACAGGCTCAGCCTGCCCACCGGAACCACAGTAGGGCCTGAAACGACCCTGCCATATTGCGGCCAGCTCCCAAAAAAGCGAGTTGAAAAACGGAGCTCAGGGGCACTGCAATTCACAAACCTGCAGAGATACTACTGAGAAGTATCATCCAAAAATATATTCAGGGAAGGCAACGAAGAGGGTTTGAAAGCAAGGCAGAATTGCAGGAAACAGATTTCAGGAGGTAGATTCGAATCGCCTTTAAAGTACATGAAAAGCGGCAAAACTTTGACAATGATGCTGTTGGCCAAAAAGGGCGTATGTCTTTTTTCCTGAATATATTCAGGAAAAAACACATACGCGCTTTTTGGCCAACCAAGCAAGCGGGAAATGCAAATCAGCACTACAAAGAAGTCTCACTTCTCATCGGTCAAAAGGCCCATCCTGAAAAACGTGTAAAAACCAGGAATGCAGGACAGGCCATGGAGAAAAGGGAGCCTTGTTACTCTGATGGGCGTGATGTAAATTACCAACAGCCACTCTGGAGAAGTGTATGGTGTGTCCTAAAACATCTGAAAAACACAGCTAGAGAGCACAGGGCACTTCTCCTCATGGGCGTATAAATTGGGAAAACTATATATCAACAAGACACAAGCACCCCAAAGTTTAGGGCTGCTCTGTTTACAAGAACCTCGACTTCGGTACACCTTAAATATCAGAGGAAAGAGAAAAATGGATAGAGAAGTTGAGGTAATTATGTGCAATAGTATATCACTCAGCCATGAAATCAATGTCATGAGGCTAGTAGCAGCATAAAGAGTGGATTTACGTACGATGATTGTACGAGAAATAAGTCCCACAGAAAAAGAAACTTATCATAAGATATCACTTAGGGAGGGAATGTAAAAATCGCTACACATGAACTGAAATACAAAACAGAACAGAGTCACACATTTAGAAAACACACTATGGCTGCTTAACGGGAAAGGTGAGGTGGGGAGATGCATAAAACAAGGGTCTGAAATTAGCACAGATACCGACCCATTACCAAATATGTAATAGACAAGTCCTACGTGTTGCTTAATGAACTGGACTCAAAAACCCCTATTCACCGCAGAAGAATATATCTGACTAGTAAGAATCTTATAATCTATGTACGGATATCTCTCTGTAAGGGAATCAAGTAGGTGTAAAGCGGCTGACACACAGCAGTGAAAACAAGCTAAACTCCATTATAAAAAGAAATTACAAAAAAAAAAAAAAATTAAGACAGTGAAAAAGAGAGAAACTCTTTCAAAATTCGTTCAGGGGCCATGAATGAACCTGGATTGACCACACCTAGACCTACAGTTGGACGAGACATAAGGCTGGACACTCTTGGGGATGAGAGGATTGGTGAGGTTGGGTGAACAAATGCAGACCCTTTTAAGTAATACTGCGTGATACCCATTCCATTGGTCCCAAATCTCCAGGTTCAAGGGAATCTTCCTACAGCGAAAACATGCATGGGAAACCCAGAGGACGGTAAACCGTGTGATCGGGAAAGATTTCTAAAACGCACCTTATTTTTCATCTCCCGGAGCTCGGGCTCGCCATTCCAGCCACTGTACTGACAATCTGCCCACTTGGAGAATCAGCACCTTTAACCTCCTGTTTCATACACTTTGCAATTTGTCCAGAGGATGCAAGGTAAGGGGGAACCAATGAGAGAGTAGCTCTAGGTTTTGGGACAGCCACATGTCACTCTCATTTCCCATCAGTAAAAAGAATTAACCACAGGCTCAGTCTGCCCCTCGGAACCACAATAGGGCCTGAAACAATCCTGCCGTTTTGTGGCCAGCTCCCAAAAAAGCGAGTTATAAAAAAGAGCTCAGGGGCAGTGCAATTCACAAACCTGCAGAGTTATTATTGAGAAGAATCGTCCAAAAATATATTGACGGAAGGCAACGAAGAGGGTTTGAAATCAAGGCAGAATTGCAGGACGCAGATTTCAGGAGGTAAATTTGAATCGCCTTTAAAGCACATGAAAAGCGGCAAAACTTTGACAATGATGCTGTTGGCCAAAAAGGGCGCATGTTTTTTTTCCTGAATATATTCAGGAAAAAGCACATACGCCCTATTCGGCCAACCAAGCAAGCGGGAAATGCAAATCAGCACTACAAAGAAGTCTCACTTCCCATAAGTCAAAAGGCCCATCCTGAAAAAAGTGTAAAAACCAGAAATGCAGGACAGGCCATGGAGAAAAGGGTGCCTTGTTACGTTGATGGGCGGGATGTAAATTGCCAACAGCCATTCTGGAGAAGTGTATGGTGTGTCCTAAAACATCTGAAAAACACAGCTAGAGAGAATAGGGCACTTCCACTCATGGGCATATAAATAGCGAAAACTAAAAATCAACAAGTCACAACCACCCCAAAGTTTACGGCTGCTCTGTGTAAAAGAACGTCGATTTCGGTACACCTTAAATATCCCAGGAAAGAGAAAAATGGATAAAGAAGTTGTGGTACTTCTGTACAATGGAATATCACTCAGTCATGAAATCAATGTCATAAGGCTAGTGGCAGCATAATGAGTGGATTTAGGTACGATGATTGTAGGTGAAATAAGTCACACAGAAAAAGGAACTTATCATAAGACATCACTTAGAGAGGGAATGTAAAAATCGCTGCACATGAACTGAATTACAAAACAGAACAGAGTCATACATTTAGAAAATACACTATGGCTGCTTAAGGGGAAAGGTGAGGTGGGGAGATGCATAAAACAATGGTCTGAAATTAGCACAGATACCGTTCTATTACCAAATATGTAATAGACAAGTCCTACGTGTTGCTTGATGGACTGGACTCAACAACCCCTATTCACTGCAGAAGAATATATCTGACTAGTAAGAATCTTATAATCTATGTATAGCTATCTCTCTGTAAGTGAATCATGTAGGTGTAAAGCGTCGGAAACACAGCAGTGAAAACCAGCTAAACTCCATTATAAAAATAAATTACGAAAAAAAAAAAAAAACAAAGACAGTGAAAGAGAGAGAAATTCTTACAAAATTCGTTCACGGGCTGTGAATGAACCTGGATTGACTACATCTAGACCCACAGTTGCATGAGACATAAGGCTCGACACTCTTGGGGATGAGAGGATTGGTCAGGTTGGGTGAGTAAATGCAGACCCTTTAAAGTAATACTGCGTGGTACCCATTCCATGGGTCCCAAATCTCCAGGTTCAAGGGAATCTTCCTACAGTGAAAACATGCATGGGAAACCCAGAGGACGGTACACCGTGTGATCCGGAAAGGTTTCTAAAACTTACCTCATTTTTCGTCTCCTGATGCTCGGGCTCGCCATTCGAGACGCTATACAGACAATTTGCCCACGTGGAGAATCAGCACCTTTAACCTCCTGTTTCGTACAGTTTTCAATTTGTCCGGAGGATGAAAGGGAAGAGGGGGAAACAATGAGAGACTAGCTCTTGGTGTTGGGACAGGCACAGGTCACTCTATTTTCCCATCAGGAAAAAGAATTATCCACAGGCTCAGCCTGCCCACCGGAACCACAGTAGGGCCTGAAACGACCCTGCCATATTGCGGCCAGCTCCCAAAAAAGCGAGTTGAAAAACGGAGCTCAGGGGCACTGCAATTCACAAACCTGCAGAGATACTACTGAGAAGTATCATCCAAAAATATATTCAGGGAAGGCAACGAAGAGGGTTTGAAAGCAAGGCAGAATTGCAGGAAACAGATTTCAGGAGGTAGATTCGAATCGCCTTTAAAGTACATGAAAAGCGGCAAAACTTTGACAATGATGCTGTTGGCCAAAAAGGGCGTATGTCTTTTTTCCTGAATATATTCAGGAAAAAACACATACGCGCTTTTTGGCCAACCAAGCAAGCGGGAAATGCAAATCAGCACTACAAAGAAGTCTCACTTCTCATCGGTCAAAAGGCCCATCCTGAAAAACGTGTAAAAACCAGGAATGCAGGACAGGCCATGGAGAAAAGGGAGCCTTGTTACTCTGATGGGCGTGATGTAAATTACCAACAGCCACTCTGGAGAAGTGTATGGTGTGTCCTAAAACATCTGAAAAACACAGCTAGAGAGCACAGGGCACTTCTCCTCATGGGCGTATAAATTGGGAAAACTATATATCAACAAGACACAAGCACCCCAAAGTTTAGGGCTGCTCTGTTTACAAGAACCTCGACTTCGGTACACCTTAAATATCAGAGGAAAGAGAAAAATGGATAGAGAAGTTGTGGTAATTATGTGCAATAGTATATCACTCAGCCATGAAATCAATGTCATGAGGCTAGTAGCAGCATAAAGAGTGGATTTACGTACGATGATTGTACGAGAAATAAGTCCCACAGAAAAAGAAACTTATCATAAGATATCACTTAGGGAGGGAATGTAAAAATCGCTACACATGAACTGAAATACAAAACAGAACAGAGTCACACATTTAGAAAACACACTATGGCTGCTTAACGGGAAAGGTGAGGTGGGGAGATGCATAAAACAAGGGTCTGAAATTAGCACAGATACCGACCCATTACCAAATATGTAATAGACAAGTCCTACGTGTTGCTTAATGAACTGGACTCAAAAACCCCTATTCACCGCAGAAGAATATATCTGACTAGTAAGAATCTTATAATCTATGTACGGATATCTCTCTGTAAGGGAATCAAGTAGGTGTAAAGCGGCTGACACACAGCAGTGAAAACAAGCTAAACTCCATTATAAAAAGAAATTACAAAAAAAAAAAAAAATTAAGACAGTGAAAAAGAGAGAAACTCTTTCAAAATTCGTTCAGGGGCCATGAATGAACCTGGATTGACCACACCTAGACCTACAGTTGGACGAGACATAAGGCTGGACACTCTTGGGGATGAGAGGATTGGTGAGGTTGGGTGAACAAATGCAGACCCTTTTAAGTAATACTGCGTGATACCCATTCCATTGGTCCCAAATCTCCAGGTTCAAGGGAATCTTCCTACAGCGAAAACATGCATGGGAAACCCAGAGGACGGTAAACCGTGTGATCGGGAAAGATTTCTAAAACGCACCTTATTTTTCATCTCCCGGAGCTCGGGCTCGCCATTCCAGCCACTGTACTGACAATCTGCCCACTTGGAGAATCAGCACCTTTAACCTCCTGTTTCATACACTTTGCAATTTGTCCAGAGGATGCAAGGTAAGGGGGAACCAATGAGAGAGTAGCTCTAGGTTTTGGGACAGCCACATGTCACTCTCATTTCCCATCAGTAAAAAGAATTAACCACAGGCTCAGTCTGCCCCTCGGAACCACAATAGGGCCTGAAACAATCCTGCCGTTTTGTGGCCAGCTCCCAAAAAAGCGAGTTATAAAAAAGAGCTCAGGGGCAGTGCAATTCACAAACCTGCAGAGTTATTATTGAGAAGAATCGTCCAAAAATATATTGACGGAAGGCAACGAAGAGGGTTTGAAATCAAGGCAGAATTGCAGGACGCAGATTTCAGGAGGTAAATTTGAATCGCCTTTAAAGCACATGAAAAGCGGCAAAACTTTGACAATGATGCTGTTGGCCAAAAAGGGCGCATGTTTTTTTTCCTGAATATATTCAGGAAAAAGCACATACGCCCTATTCGGCCAACCAAGCAAGCGGGAAATGCAAATCAGCACTACAAAGAAGTCTCACTTCCCATAAGTCAAAAGGCCCATCCTGAAAAAAGTGTAAAAACCAGAAATGCAGGACAGGCCATGGAGAAAAGGGTGCCTTGTTACGTTGATGGGCGGGATGTAAATTGCCAACAGCCATTCTGGAGAAGTGTATGGTGTGTCCTAAAACATCTGAAAAACACAGCTAGAGAGAATAGGGCACTTCCACTCATGGGCATATAAATAGCGAAAACTAAAAATCAACAAGTCACAACCACCCCAAAGTTTACGGCTGCTCTGTGTAAAAGAACGTCGATTTCGGTACACCTTAAATATCCCAGGAAAGAGAAAAATGGATAAAGAAGTTGTGGTACTTCTGTACAATGGAATATCACTCAGTCATGAAATCAATGTCATAAGGCTAGTGGCAGCATAATGAGTGGATTTAGGTACGATGATTGTAGGTGAAATAAGTCACACAGAAAAAGGAACTTATCATAAGACATCACTTAGAGAGGGAATGTAAAAATCGCTGCACATGAACTGAATTACAAAACAGAACAGAGTCATACATTTAGAAAATACACTATGGCTGCTTAAGGGGAAAGGTGAGGTGGGGAGATGCATAAAACAATGGTCTGAAATTAGCACAGATACCGTTCTATTACCAAATATGTAATAGACAAGTCCTACGTGTTGCTTGATGGACTGGACTCAACAACCCCTATTCACTGCAGAAGAATATATCTGACTAGTAAGAATCTTATAATCTATGTATAGCTATCTCTCTGTAAGTGAATCATGTAGGTGTAAAGCGTCGGAAACACAGCAGTGAAAACCAGCTAAACTCCATTATAAAAATAAATTACGAAAAAAAAAAAAAAACAAAGACAGTGAAAGAGAGAGAAATTCTTACAAAATTCGTTCACGGGCTGTGAATGAACCTGGATTGACTACATCTAGACCCACAGTTGCATGAGACATAAGGCTCGACACTCTTGGGGATGAGAGGATTGGTCAGGTTGGGTGAGTAAATGCAGACCCTTTAAAGTAATACTGCGTGGTACCCATTCCATGGGTCCCAAATCTCCAGGTTCAAGGGAATCTTCCTACAGTGAAAACATGCATGGGAAACCCAGAGGACGGTACACCGTGTGATCCGGAAAGGTTTCTAAAACTTACCTCATTTTTCGTCTCCTGATGCTCGGGCTCGCCATTCGAGACGCTATACAGACAATTTGCCCACGTGGAGAATCAGCACCTTTAACCTCCTGTTTCGTACAGTTTTCAATTTGTCCGGAGGATGAAAGGGAAGAGGGGGAAACAATGAGAGACTAGCTCTTGGTGTTGGGACAGGCACAGGTCACTCTATTTTCCCATCAGGAAAAAGAATTATCCACAGGCTCAGCCTGCCCACCGGAACCACAGTAGGGCCTGAAACGACCCTGCCATATTGCGGCCAGCTCCCAAAAAAGCGAGTTGAAAAACGGAGCTCAGGGGCACTGCAATTCACAAACCTGCAGAGATACTACTGAGAAGTATCATCCAAAAATATATTCAGGGAAGGCAACGAAGAGGGTTTGAAAGCAAGGCAGAATTGCAGGAAACAGATTTCAGGAGGTAGATTCGAATCGCCTTTAAAGTACATGAAAAGCGGCAAAACTTTGACAATGATGCTGTTGGCCAAAAAGGGCGTATGTCTTTTTTCCTGAATATATTCAGGAAAAAACACATACGCGCTTTTTGGCCAACCAAGCAAGCGGGAAATGCAAATCAGCACTACAAAGAAGTCTCACTTCTCATCGGTCAAAAGGCCCATCCTGAAAAACGTGTAAAAACCAGGAATGCAGGACAGGCCATGGAGAAAAGGGAGCCTTGTTACTCTGATGGGCGTGATGTAAATTACCAACAGCCACTCTGGAGAAGTGTATGGTGTGTCCTAAAACATCTGAAAAACACAGCTAGAGAGCACAGGGCACTTCTCCTCATGGGCGTATAAATTGGGAAAACTATATATCAACAAGACACAAGCACCCCAAAGTTTAGGGCTGCTCTGTTTACAAGAACCTCGACTTCGGTACACCTTAAATATCAGAGGAAAGAGAAAAATGGATAGAGAAGTTGTGGTAATTATGTGCAATAGTATATCACTCAGCCATGAAATCAATGTCATGAGGCTAGTAGCAGCATAAAGAGTGGATTTACGTACGATGATTGTACGAGAAATAAGTCCCACAGAAAAAGAAACTTATCATAAGATATCACTTAGGGAGGGAATGTAAAAATCGCTACACATGAACTGAAATACAAAACAGAACAGAGTCACACATTTAGAAAACACACTATGGCTGCTTAACGGGAAAGGTGAGGTGGGGAGATGCATAAAACAAGGGTCTGAAATTAGCACAGATACCGACCCATTACCAAATATGTAATAGACAAGTCCTACGTGTTGCTTAATGAACTGGACTCAAAAACCCCTATTCACCGCAGAAGAATATATCTGACTAGTAAGAATCTTATAATCTATGTACGGATATCTCTCTGTAAGGGAATCAAGTAGGTGTAAAGCGGCTGACACACAGCAGTGAAAACAAGCTAAACTCCATTATAAAAAGAAATTACAAAAAAAAAAAAATTAAGACAGTGAAAAAGAGAGAAACTCTTTCAAAATTCGTTCAGGGGCCATGAATGAACCTGGATTGACCACACCTAGACCTACAGTTGGACGAGACATAAGGCTGGACACTCTTGGGGATGAGAGGATTGGTGAGGTTGGGTGAACAAATGCAGACCCTTTTAAGTAATACTGCGTGATACCCATTCCATTGGTCCCAAATCTCCAGGTTCAAGGGAATCTTCCTACAGCGAAAACATGCATGGGAAACCCAGAGGACGGTAAACCGTGTGATCGGGAAAGATTTCTAAAACGCACCTTATTTTTCATCTCCCGGAGCTCGGGCTCGCCATTCCAGCCACTGTACTGACAATCTGCCCACTTGGAGAATCAGCACCTTTAACCTCCTGTTTCATACACTTTGCAATTTGTCCAGAGGATGCAAGGTAAGGGGGAACCAATGAGAGAGTAGCTCTAGGTTTTGGGACAGCCACATGTCACTCTCATTTCCCATCAGTAAAAAGAATTAACCACAGGCTCAGTCTGCCCCTCGGAACCACAATAGGGCCTGAAACAATCCTGCCGTTTTGTGGCCAGCTCCCAAAAAAGCGAGTTATAAAAAAGAGCTCAGGGGCAGTGCAATTCACAAACCTGCAGAGTTATTATTGAGAAGAATCGTCCAAAAATATATTGACGGAAGGCAACGAAGAGGGTTTGAAATCAAGGCAGAATTGCAGGACACAGATTTCAGGAGGTAAATTTGAATCGCCTTTAAAGCACATGAAAAGCGGCAAAACTTTGACAATGATGCTGTTGGCCAAAAAGGGCGCATGTTTTTTTTCCTGAATATATTCAGGAAAAAGCACATACGCCCTATTCGGCCAACCAAGCAAGCGGGAAATGCAAATCAGCACTACAAAGAAGTCTCACTTCCCATAAGTCAAAAGGCCCATCCTGAAAAAAGTGTAAAAACCAGAAATGCAGGACAGGCCATGGAGAAAAGGGTGCCTTGTTACGTTGATGGGCGGGATGTAAATTGCCAACAGCCATTCTGGAGAAGTGTATGGTGTGTCCTAAAACATCTGAAAAACACAGCTAGAGAGAATAGGGCACTTCCACTCATGGGCATATAAATAGCGAAAACTAAAAATCAACAAGTCACAACCACCCCAAAGTTTACGGCTGCTCTGTGTAAAAGAACGTCGATTTCGGTACACCTTAAATATCCCAGGAAAGAGAAAAATGGATAAAGAAGTTGTGGTACTTCTGTACAATGGAATATCACTCAGTCATGAAATCAATGTCATAAGGCTAGTGGCAGCATAATGAGTGGATTTAGGTACGATGATTGTAGGTGAAATAAGTCACACAGAAAAAGGAACTTATCATAAGACATCACTTAGAGAGGGAATGTAAAAATCGCTGCACATGAACTGAATTACAAAACAGAACAGAGTCATACATTTAGAAAATACACTATGGCTGCTTAAGGGGAAAGGTGAGGTGGGGAGATGCATAAAACAATGGTCTGAAATTAGCACAGATACCGTTCTATTACCAAATATGTAATAGACAAGTCCTACGTGTTGCTTGATGGACTGGACTCAACAACCCCTATTCACTGCAGAAGAATATATCTGACTAGTAAGAATCTTATAATCTATGTATAGCTATCTCTCTGTAAGTGAATCATGTAGGTGTAAAGCGTCGGAAACACAGCAGTGAAAACCAGCTAAACTCCATTATAAAAATAAATTACAAAAAAAAAAAAAAAAACAAAGACAGTGAAAGAGAGAGAAATTCTTACAAAATTCGTTCACGGGCTGTGAATGAACCTGGATTGACTACATCTAGACCCACAGTTGCATGAGACATAAGGCTCGACACTCTTGGGGATGAGAGGATTGGTCAGGTTGGGTGAGTAAATGCAGACCCTTTAAAGTAATACTGCGTGGTACCCATTCCATGGGTCCCAAATCTCCAGGTTCAAGGGAATCTTCCTACAGTGAAAACATGCATGGGAAACCCAGAGGACGGTACACCGTGTGATCCGGAAAGGTTTCTAAAACTTACCTCATTTTTCGTCTCCTGATGCTCGGGCTCGCCATTCGAGACGCTATACAGACAATTTGCCCACGTGGAGAATCAGCACCTTTAACCTCCTGTTTCGTACAGTTTTCAATTTGTCTGGAGGATGAAAGGGAAGAGGGGGAAACAATGAGAGACTAGCTCTTGGTGTTGGGACAGGCACAGGTCACTCTATTTTCCCATCAGGAAAAAGAATTATCCACAGGCTCAGCCTGCCCACCGGAACCACAGTAGGGCCTGAAACGACCCTGCCATATTGCGGCCAGCTCCCAAAAAAGCGAGTTGAAAAACGGAGCTCAGGGGCACTGCAATTCACAAACCTGCAGAGATACTACTGAGAAGTATCATCCAAAAATATATTCAGGGAAGGCAACGAAGAGGGTTTGAAAGCAAGGCAGAATTGCAGGAAACAGATTTCAGGAGGTAGATTCGAATCGCCTTTAAAGTACATGAAAAGCGGCAAAACTTTGACAATGATGCTGTTGGCCAAAAAGGGCGTATGTCTTTTTTCCTGAATATATTCAGGAAAAAACACATACGCGCTTTTTGGCCAACCAAGCAAGCGGGAAATGCAAATCAGCACTACAAAGAAGTCTCACTTCTCATCGGTCAAAAGGCCCATCCTGAAAAACGTGTAAAAACCAGGAATGCAGGACAGGCCATGGAGAAAAGGGAGCCTTGTTACTCTGATGGGCGTGATGTAAATTACCAACAGCCACTCTGGAGAAGTGTATGGTGTGTCCTAAAACATCTGAAAAACACAGCTAGAGAGCACAGGGCACTTCTCCTCATGGGCGTATAAATTGGGAAAACTATATATCAACAAGACACAAGCACCCCAAAGTTTAGGGCTGCTCTGTTTACAAGAACCTCGACTTCGGTACACCTTAAATATCAGAGGAAAGAGAAAAATGGATAGAGAAGTTGTGGTAATTATGTGCAATAGTATATCACTCAGCCATGAAATCAATGTCATGAGGCTAGTAGCAGCATAAAGAGTGGATTTACGTACGATGATTGTACGAGAAATAAGTCCCACAGAAAAAGAAACTTATCATAAGATATCACTTAGGGAGGGAATGTAAAAATCGCTACACATGAACTGAAATACAAAACAGAACAGAGTCACACATTTAGAAAACACACTATGGCTGCTTAACGGGAAAGGTGAGGTGGGGAGATGCATAAAACAAGGGTCTGAAATTAGCACAGATACCGACCCATTACCAAATATGTAATAGACAAGTCCTACGTGTTGCTTAATGAACTGGACTCAAAAACCCCTATTCACCGCAGAAGAATATATCTGACTAGTAAGAATCTTATAATCTATGTACGGATATCTCTCTGTAAGGGAATCAAGTAGGTGTAAAGCGGCTGACACACAGCAGTGAAAACAAGCTAAACTCCATTATAAAAAGAAATTACAAAAAAAAAAAAAATTAAGACAGTGAAAAAGAGAGAAACTCTTTCAAAATTCGTTCAGGGGCCATGAATGAACCTGGATTGACCACACCTAGACCTACAGTTGGACGAGACATAAGGCTGGACACTCTTGGGGATGAGAGGATTGGTGAGGTTGGGTGAACAAATGCAGACCCTTTTAAGTAATACTGCGTGATACCCATTCCATTGGTCCCAAATCTCCAGGTTCAAGGGAATCTTCCTACAGCGAAAACATGCATGGGAAACCCAGAGGACGGTAAACCGTGTGATCGGGAAAGATTTCTAAAACGCACCTTATTTTTCATCTCCCGGAGCTCGGGCTCGCCATTCCAGCCACTGTACTGACAATCTGCCCACTTGGAGAATCAGCACCTTTAACCTCCTGTTTCATACACTTTGCAATTTGTCCAGAGGATGCAAGGTAAGGGGGAACCAATGAGAGAGTAGCTCTAGGTTTTGGGACAGCCACATGTCACTCTCATTTCCCATCAGTAAAAAGAATTAACCACAGGCTCAGTCTGCCCCTCGGAACCACAATAGGGCCTGAAACAATCCTGCCGTTTTGTGGCCAGCTCCCAAAAAAGCGAGTTATAAAAAAGAGCTCAGGGGCAGTGCAATTCACAAACCTGCAGAGTTATTATTGAGAAGAATCGTCCAAAAATATATTGACGGAAGGCAACGAAGAGGGTTTGAAATCAAGGCAGAATTGCAGGACACAGATTTCAGGAGGTAAATTTGAATCGCCTTTAAAGCACATGAAAAGCGGCAAAACTTTGACAATGATGCTGTTGGCCAAAAAGGGCGCATGTTTTTTTTCCTGAATATATTCAGGAAAAAGCACATACGCCCTATTCGGCCAACCAAGCAAGCGGGAAATGCAAATCAGCACTACAAAGAAGTCTCACTTCCCATAAGTCAAAAGGCCCATCCTGAAAAAAGTGTAAAAACCAGAAATGCAGGACAGGCCATGGAGAAAAGGGTGCCTTGTTACGTTGATGGGCGGGATGTAAATTGCCAACAGCCATTCTGGAGAAGTGTATGGTGTGTCCTAAAACATCTGAAAAACACAGCTAGAGAGAATAGGGCACTTCCACTCATGGGCATATAAATAGCGAAAACTAAAAATCAACAAGTCACAACCACCCCAAAGTTTACGGCTGCTCTGTGTAAAAGAACGTCGATTTCGGTACACCTTAAATATCCCAGGAAAGAGAAAAATGGATAAAGAAGTTGTGGTACTTCTGTACAATGGAATATCACTCAGTCATGAAATCAATGTCATAAGGCTAGTGGCAGCATAATGAGTGGATTTAGGTACGATGATTGTACGTGAAATAAGTCACACAGAAAAAGGAACTTATCATAAGACATCACTTAGAGAGGGAATGTAAAAATCGCTGCACATGAACTGAATTACAAAACAGAACAGAGTCATACATTTAGAAAATACACTATGGCTGCTTAAGGGGAAAGGTGAGGTGGGGAGATGCATAAAACAATGGTCTGAAATTAGCACAGATACCGTTCTATTACCAAATATGTAATAGACAAGTCCTACGTGTTGCTTGATGGACTGGACTCAACAACCCCTATTCACTGCAGAAGAATATATCTGACTAGTAAGAATCTTATAATCTATGTATAGCTATCTCTCTGTAAGTGAATCATGTAGGTGTAAAGCGTCGGAAACACAGCAGTGAAAACCAGCTAAACTCCATTATAAAAATAAATTACGAAAAAAAAAAAAAACAAAGACAGTGAAAGAGAGAAATTCTTACAAAATTCGTTCACGGGCTGTGAATGAACCTGGATTGACTACATCTAGACCCACAGTTGCATGAGACATAAGGCTCGACACTCTTGGGGATGAGAGGATTGGTCAGGTTGGGTGAGTAAATGCAGACCCTTTAAAGTAATACTGCGTGGTACCCATTCCATGGGTCCCAAATCTCCAGGTTCAAGGGAATCTTCCTACAGTGAAAACATGCATGGGAAACCCAGAGGACGGTACACCGTGTGATCCGGAAAGGTTTCTAAAACTTACCTCATTTTTCGTCTCCTGATGCTCGGGCTCGCCATTCGAGACGCTATACAGACAATTTGCCCACGTGGAGAATCAGCACCTTTAACCTCCTGTTTCGTACAGTTTTCAATTTGTCCGGAGGATGAAAGGGAAGAGGGGGAAACAATGAGAGACTAGCTCTTGGTGTTGGGACAGGCACAGGTCACTCTATTTTCCCATCAGGAAAAAGAATTATCCACAGGCTCAGCCTGCCCACCGGAACCACAGTAGGGCCTGAAACGACCCTGCCATATTGCGGCCAGCTCCCAAAAAAGCGAGTTGAAAAACGGAGCTCAGGGGCACTGCAATTCACAAACCTGCAGAGATACTACTGAGAAGTATCATCCAAAAATATATTCAGGGAAGGCAACGAAGAGGGTTTGAAAGCAAGGCAGAATTGCAGGAAACAGATTTCAGGAGGTAGATTCGAATCGCCTTTAAAGCACATGTAAAGCGGCAAAACTTTGACAATGATGCTGTTGGCCAAAAAGGGCGTATGTCTTTTTTCCTGAATATATTCAGGAAAAAACACATACGCCCTTTTTGGCCAACCAAGCAAGCGGGAAATGCAAATCAGCACTACAAAGAAGTCTCACTTCTCATCGGTCAAAAGGCCCATCCTGAAAAACGTGTAAAAACCAGGAATGCAGGACAGGCCATGGAGAAAAGGGAGCCTTGTTACTCTGATGGGCGTGATGTAAATTACCAACAGCCACTCTGGAGAAGTGTATGGTGTGTCCTAAAACATCTGAAAAACACAGCTAGAGAGCACAGGGCACTTCTCCTCATGGGCGTATAAATTGGGAAAACTATATATCAACAAGACACAAGCACCCCAAAGTTTAGGGCTGCTCTGTTTACAAGAACCTCGACTTCGGTACACCTTAAATATCAGAGGAAAGAGAAAAATGGATAGAGAAGTTGTGGTAATTATGTGCAATAGTATATCACTCAGCCATGAAATCAATGTCATGAGGCTAGTAGCAGCATAAAGAGTGGATTTACGTACGATGATTGTACGAGAAATAAGTCCCACAGAAAAAGAAACTTATCATAAGATATCACTTAGGGAGGGAATGTAAAAATCGCTACACATGAACTGAAATACAAAACAGAACAGAGTCACACATTTAGAAAACACACTATGGCTGCTTAACGGGAAAGGTGAGGTGGGGAGATGCATAAAACAAGGGTCTGAAATTAGCACAGATACCGACCCATTACCAAATATGTAATAGACAAGTCCTACGTGTTGCTTAATGAACTGGACTCAAAAACCCCTATTCACCGCAGAAGAATATATCTGACTAGTAAGAATCTTATAATCTATGTACGGATATCTCTCTGTAAGGGAATCAAGTAGGTGTAAAGCGGCTGACACACAGCAGTGAAAACAAGCTAAACTCCATTATAAAAAGAAATTACAAAAAAAAAAAAAATTAAGACAGTGAAAAAGAGAGAAACTCTTTCAAAATTCGTTCAGGGGCCATGAATGAACCTGGATTGACCACACCTAGACCTACAGTTGGACGAGACATAAGGCTGGACACTCTTGGGGATGAGAGGATTGGTGAGGTTGGGTGAACAAATGCAGACCCTTTTAAGTAATACTGCGTGATACCCATTCCATTGGTCCCAAATCTCCAGGTTCAAGGGAATCTTCCTACAGCGAAAACATGCATGGGAAACCCAGAGGACGGTAAACCGTGTGATCGGGAAAGATTTCTAAAACGCACCTTATTTTTCATCTCCCGGAGCTCGGGCTCGCCATTCCAGCCACTGTACTGACAATCTGCCCACTTGGAGAATCAGCACCTTTAACCTCCTGTTTCATACACTTTGCAATTTGTCCAGAGGATGCAAGGTAAGGGGGAACCAATGAGAGAGTAGCTCTAGGTTTTGGGACAGCCACATGTCACTCTCATTTCCCATCAGTAAAAAGAATTAACCACAGGCTCAGTCTGCCCCTCGGAACCACAATAGGGCCTGAAACAATCCTGCCGTTTTGTGGCCAGCTCCCAAAAAAGCGAGTTATAAAAAAGAGCTCAGGGGCAGTGCAATTCACAAACCTGCAGAGTTATTATTGAGAAGAATCGTCCAAAAATATATTGACGGAAGGCAACGAAGAGGGTTTGAAATCAAGGCAGAATTGCAGGACACAGATTTCAGGAGGTAAATTTGAATCGCCTTTAAAGCACATGAAAAGCGGCAAAACTTTGACAATGATGCTGTTGGCCAAAAAGGGCGCATGTTTTTTTTCCTGAATATATTCAGGAAAAAGCACATACGCCCTATTCGGCCAACCAAGCAAGCGGGAAATGCAAATCAGCACTACAAAGAAGTCTCACTTCCCATAAGTCAAAAGGCCCATCCTGAAAAAAGTGTAAAAACCAGAAATGCAGGACAGGCCATGGAGAAAAGGGTGCCTTGTTACGTTGATGGGCGGGATGTAAATTGCCAACAGCCATTCTGGAGAAGTGTATGGTGTGTCCTAAAACATCTGAAAAACACAGCTAGAGAGAATAGGGCACTTCCACTCATGGGCATATAAATAGCGAAAACTAAAAATCAACAAGTCACAACCACCCCAAAGTTTACGGCTGCTCTGTGTAAAAGAACGTCGATTTCGGTACACCTTAAATATCCCAGGAAAGAGAAAAATGGATAAAGAAGTTGTGGTACTTCTGTACAATGGAATATCACTCAGTCATGAAATCAATGTCATAAGGCTAGTGGCAGCATAATGAGTGGATTTAGGTACGATGATTGTAGGTGAAATAAGTCACACAGAAAAAGGAACTTATCATAAGACATCACTTAGAGAGGGAATGTAAAAATCGCTGCACATGAACTGAATTACAAAACAGAACAGAGTCATACATTTAGAAAATACACTATGGCTGCTTAAGGGGAAAGGTGAGGTGGGGAGATGCATAAAACAAGGGTCTGAAATTAGCACAGATACCGTTCTATTACCAAATATGTAATAGACAAGTCCTACGTGTTGCTTGATGGACTGGACTCAACAACCCCTATTCACTGCAGAAGAATATATCTGACTAGTAAGAATCTTATAATCTATGTATAGCTATCTCTCTGTAAGTGAATCAAGTAGGTGTAAAGCGTCGGAAACACAGCAGTGAAAACCAGCTAAACTCCATTATAAAAATAAATTACGAAAAAAAAAAAAAAAACAAAGACAGTGAAAGAGAGAGAAATTCTTACAAAATTCGTTCACGGGCTGTGAATGAACCTGGATTGACTACATCTAGACCCACAGTTGCATGAGACATAAGGCTCGACACTCTTGGGGATGAGAGGATTGGTCAGGTTGGGTGAGTAAATGCAGACCCTTTAAAGTAATACTGCGTGGTACCCATTCCATGGGTCCCAAATCTCCAGGTTCAAGGGAATCTTCCTACAGTGAAAACATGCATGGGAAACCCAGAGGACGGTACACCGTGTGATCCGGAAAGGTTTCTAAAACTTACCTCATTTTTCGTCTCCTGATGCTCGGGCTCGCCATTCGAGACGCTATACAGACAATTTGCCCACGTGGAGAATCAGCACCTTTAACCTCCTGTTTCGTACAGTTTTCAATTTGTCCGGAGGATGAAAGGGAAGAGGGGGAAACAATGAGAGACTAGCTCTTGGTGTTGGGACAGGCACAGGTCACTCTATTTTCCCATCAGGAAAAAGAATTATCCACAGGCTCAGCCTGCCCACCGGAACCACAGTAGGGCCTGAAACGACCATGCCATATTGCGGCCAGCTCCCAAAAAAGCGAGTTGAAAAACGGAGCTCAGGGGCACTGCAATTCACAAACCTGCAGAGATACTACTGAGAAGTATCATCCAAAAATATATTCAGGGAAGGCAACGAAGAGGGTTTGAAAGCAAGGCAGAATTGCAGGAAACAGATTTCAGGAGGTAGATTCGAATCGCCTTTAAAGTACATGAAAAGCGGCAAAACTTTGACAATGATGCTGTTGGCCAAAAAGGGCGTATGTCTTTTTTCCTGAATATATTCAGGAAAAAACACATACGCGCTTTTTGGCCAACCAAGCAAGCGGGAAATGCAAATCAGCACTACAAAGAAGTCTCACTTCTCATCGGTCAAAAGGCCCATCCTGAAAAACGTGTAAAAACCAGGAATGCAGGACAGGCCATGGAGAAAAGGGAGCCTTGTTACTCTGATGGGCGTGATGTAAATTACCAACAGCCACTCTGGAGAAGTGTATGGTGTGTCCTAAAACATCTGAAAAACACAGCTAGAGAGCACAGGGCACTTCTCCTCATGGGCGTATAAATTGGGAAAACTATATATCAACAAGACACAAGCACCCCAAAGTTTAGGGCTGCTCTGTTTACAAGAACCTCGACTTCGGTACACCTTAAATATCAGAGGAAAGAGAAAAATGGATAGAGAAGTTGTGGTAATTATGTGCAATAGTATATCACTCAGCCATGAAATCAATGTCATGAGGCTAGTAGCAGCATAAAGAGTGGATTTACGTACGATGATTGTACGAGAAATAAGTCCCACAGAAAAAGAAACTTATCATAAGATATCACTTAGGGAGGGAATGTAAAAATCGCTACACATGAACTGAAATACAAAACAGAACAGAGTCACACATTTAGAAAACACACTATGGCTGCTTAACGGGAAAGGTGAGGTGGGGAGATGCATAAAACAAGGGTCTGAAATTAGCACAGATACCGACCCATTACCAAATATGTAATAGACAAGTCCTACGTGTTGCTTAATGAACTGGACTCAAAAACCCCTATTCACCGCAGAAGAATATATCTGACTAGTAAGAATCTTATAATCTATGTACAGATATCTCTCTGTAAGGGAATCAAGTAGGTGTAAAGCGGCTGACACACAGCAGTGAAAACAAGCTAAACTCCATTATAAAAAGAAATTACAAAAAAAAAATTAAGACAGTGAAAAAGAGAGAAAGTCTTTCAAAATTCGTTCAGGGGCCGTGAATGAACCTGGATTGACCACACCTAGACCTACAGTTGGATGAGACATAAGGCTGGACACTCTTGGGGATGAGAGGATTGGTGAGGTTGGGTGAGCAAATGCAGACCCTTTTAAGTAGTACTGCGTGATACCCATTCCATGGGTCCCAAATCTCCAGGTTCAAGGGAATCTTCCTACAGCGAAAACATGCATGGGAAACCCAGAGGACGGTACACCGTGTGATCGGGAAAGGTTTCTAAAACGCACCTCATTTTTCATCTCCTGGTGCTCCGGCTCGCCATTCCAGACGCTGTACTGACAATCTGCCCACTTGGAGAATCAGCACCTTTAACCTCCTGTTTCGTACAGTTTTCAATTTGTCCGGAGGATGAAAGGGAAGAGGGGGAACCAATGAGAGACTAGCTCTAGGTGTTGGGACAAGCACATGTCACTCTCATTTCCCATTAGGAAAAAGAAGTAACCACAGGCTCAGCCTGCCTCCCGGAACCACAGTAGGGCCTGAAACAATCCTGTCATTTTACGGCCAGCTCCCAAAAAGTGAGTTGAAAAATGGAGCTCAGGGGCACTGCAATTCACAAACCTGCAGAGATACTATTGAGAAGTATCGTCCCAAAATATATTCAGGGAAGGCAACGAACATGGTTTGAAATCAAGGCAGAATTGCAGGACACAGATTTCAGGAGGTAAATTTGAATCGCCTTTAAAGCACATGAAAAGCGGCAAAACTTTGACAATGATGCTGTTGGCCAAAAAGGGCGCATGTTTTTTTTCCTGAATATATTCAGGAAAAAGCACATACGCCCTATTCGGCCAACCAAGCAAGCGGGAAATGCAAATCAGCACTACAAAGAAGTCTCACTTCCCATAAGTCAAAAGGCCCATCCTGAAAAAAGTGTAAAAACCAGAAATGCAGGACAGGCCATGGAGAAAAGGGTGCCTTGTTACGTTGATGGGCGGGATGTAAATTGCCAACAGCCATTCTGGAGAAGTGTATGGTGTGTCCTAAAACATCTGAAAAACACAGCTAGAGAGAATAGGGCACTTCCACTCATGGGCATATAAATAGCGAAAACTAAAAATCAACAAGTCACAACCACCCCAAAGTTTACGGCTGCTCTGTGTAAAAGAACGTCGATTTCGGTACACCTTAAATATCCCAGGAAAGAGAAAAATGGATAAAGAAGTTGTGGTACTTCTGTACAATGGAATATCACTCAGTCATGAAATCAATGTCATAAGGCTAGTGGCAGCATAATGAGTGGATTTAGGTACGATGATTGTACGTGAAATAAGTCACACAGAAAAAGGAACTTATCATAAGACATCACTTAGAGAGGGAATGTAAAAATCGCTGCACATGAACTGAATTACAAAACAGAACAGAGTCATACATTTAGAAAATACACTATGGCTGCTTAAGGGGAAAGGTGAGGTGGGGAGATGCATAAAACAATGGTCTGAAATTAGCACAGATACCGTTCTATTACCAAATATGTAATAGACAAGTCCTACGTGTTGCTTGATGGACTGGACTCAACAACCCCTATTCACTGCAGAAGAATATATCTGACTAGTGAGAATCTTATAATCTATGTATAGCTATCTCTCTGTAAGTGAATCAAGTAGGTGTAAAGCGTCAGAAACACAGCACTGAAAACTAGCTAAACTCCATTATAAAAATAAATTACGAAAAAAAAAAAAACAAAGGCAGTGAAAGAGAGAAATTCTTACAAAATTCGTTCACGGGCTGTGAATGAACCTGGATTGACTACATCTAGACCCACAGTTTCATGAGACATAAGGCTGGACACTCTTGGGGATGAGAGGATTGGTCAGGTTCGGTGAGTAAATGCAGACTCTTTAAAGTAATACTGCGTGGTACCCATTCCATGGGTCCCAAATCTCCAGGTTCAAGGGAATCTTCCTACAGTGAAAACATGCATGGGAAACCCAGAGGACGGTACACCGTGTGATCCGGAAAGGTTCCTAAAACTCACCTCATTTTTCGTCTCCTGATGCTCGGGCTCGCCATTCGAGACGCTATACAGACAATTTGCCCACGTGGAGAATCAGCACATTTAACCTCCTGTTTCGTACAGTTTTCAATTTGTCCGGAGGATGAAAGGGAAAAGGGGGAAACAATGAGAGACTAGCTCTAGGTTTTCGGATAGGCACAGGTCACTCTATTATCCCATCAGGAAGAAGAATTAACCACAGGCTCAGCCTGCCCCCCAGAACCACAATAGGGCCTGAAACAATCCTGCCGTTTTGTGGCCAGCTCCCAAAAATGCGAGTTGAAAAATAGAGCTCAGGGGCACTGCAATTCACAAACCTGCAGAGTTATTATTGATAAGTATCGTCCAAAAATATATTGAGGGAAGGCAACGAAGAGGGTTTGAAAGCAAGGCAGAATTGCACAACACAGATTTCAGGAGGTAAATTAGAATCAGTTTAAAGCCCATGAAAAGCAGAAAAACTTTGACAATGATGTTGTTGGCCAAACAGGGCGTATATTTTTTTTCTGTATATATTCAGGAAAAAACACATACGCCCTTTTTGGCCAACCAAGCAAACGGGAAATGCAAATCAGCACTACAAAGAAGTCTCACTTCTCATTGGTCAAAAGGCCCATCCTGAAAAACGTGTAAAAGACAGAAATGCAGGACAGGCCATGGAGAAAAGGGAGCCTTGTTACGCTGATGGGTGGGAGGTAAATTGCCAACAGCCACTCTGGAGAAGTGTATGGTGTGTCCTAAAACATCTGAAAAACACAGCTAGAGAGCCTAGGGCACTTCTACTCATGGGCGTATAAGTTGGGAAACTATATATCAACAAGACACAAGCACCCCAAAGTTTAGGGCTGCTCTGTTTACAAGAACCTCGACTTCGGTAGACCTTAAATATCAGAGGAAAGAGAAAAATGGTTAGAGAAGTTGTGGTAATTATGTGCAATAGTATATCACTCAGCCATGAAATCAATGTCATAAGGCTAGTAGCAGCATAATGAGTGGATTTACGTATGATGATTGTACGAGAAATAAGTCCCACAGAAAAAGAAACTTATCATAAGATATCACTTAGGGAGGGAATGTAAAAATCGCTACACATGAAGTGAAATACAAAACAGAACAGAGTCACACATTTAGAAAACACACTATGGCTGCTTAACGGGAAAGGTGAGGTGGGGAGATGCATAAAACAAGGGTCTGAAATTAGCACAGATACCGACCCATTACCAAATAGGTAATAGACAAGACCTACCTGTTGCTTAATGAACTGGACTCAAAACCCCCTATTCACCGCAGAAGAATATATCTGACTAGTAAGAATCTTATAATCTATGTACGGATATCTCTCTGTAAGGGAATCAAGTAGGTGTAAAGCGGCTGACACACAGCAGTGAAAACAAGCTAAACTCCATTATAAAAAGAAATTACAAAAAAAAAATTAACACAGTGAAAAAGAGAGAAACTCTTTCAAAATTCGTTCAGGGGCCGTGAATGAACCTGGATTGACCACACCTAGACCTACAGTTGGACGAGACATAAGGCTGGACACTCTTGGGGATGAGAGGATTGGTGAGGTTGGGTGAGCAAATGCAGACCCTTTTAAGTAATACTGCGTGATACCCATTCAATGGGTCCCAAATCTCCAGGTTCAAGGGATTCTTCCTACAGCGAAAACATGCATGGGAAACCCAGAGGACGGTACACCGTGTGATCGGGAAAGGTTTCTAAAACGCACCTCATTTTTCATCTCCTGGTGTTCGGGCTCGCCATTCCAGACGCTGTACTGACAATCTGCCCACTTGGAGAATCAGCACCTTTAACCTCCTGTTTCGTACAGTTTGCAATTTGTCCGGAGGATGAAAGGGAAGAGGGGGAACCAATGAGAGACTAGCTCTATGTGTTGGGACAGGCACATGTCACTCTCATTTCCCATTAGGAAAATGAAGTAACCACAGGCTCAGCCTGCCTCCCGGAACCACAGTAGGGCCTGAAACAATCCTGTCATTTTACGGCCAGCTCCCAAATAGTGAGTTGAAAAATGGAGCTCAGGGGTACTGCAATTCACAAACCTGCAGAGATACTATTGAGAAGTATCGTCCCAAAATATATTCAGGGAAGGCAACGAAGAGGGTTTGAAAGCAAGGCAGAATTGCAGGAAACAGATTTCAGGAGGTAGATTTGAATCGCCTTTTTTTTTTTTAAAGGATAATTAACCAAAGTTTATTGAAGACCCAAGGTATCTGCCAAAGTGAAGATCAAACTTGAGTTTCATCCTGCTCATGTCTCTCAGGGTGAGTTCTGAGAGCTTACCCCTTAGGTGAAAATATATTTCTTCAGATAATTAGCTTTTATTGAGCTTCACTGCTGTTTGCTTTCTCTTCTCAGACGTACCTACTGTATTTATTTTGCTCAAGTGTGTAATTTCAAGACAGTGCTGTTCCTTTCACTTGGAATATCATTATAAGAATGATCAAAGCATCAAAGTTTTACCAGCTAAACGTATGACTCCCCATCCATGCCTAGAGAGGAGCATGTGTTTATGGAAACAGAGACATAATTGGAAGTCATAAGCAACTGGCTACGAAATTAGTTACCAAAACTTATAACTGAGTAACTTGGCTATACAGCAGTAATTAACACAACTTTCTAATTCAACTATGCTTCCATAAAAAAATAAATTTAAAAAACCTTGATTCTGCTATTAACTAAACAAGAGAACTTGGACAATTTCTTTAACTTTTGGGGACTCATTGTCCCCTATTTTTAAAATAAGGGGCTTGGATTAACTAATCACTAAAAACCCATGTTTAAGAATTTTTGACTCCATGATAGTAAATGGGAGTTAAAAAGAAAGGATTTTGGTATTTCTTCTTTAAAAGGGACCTGCCTTCTCTTAGGAATCCAAAGGGCCTGGGCTTTTTGTTTGTTTGTTTGTTTGTTTTGTTTGTTTGTTTTTGTTGTTTTAGTTGAGTGGCAAACAACAACAACAATAGTGAACAAATAAACCAAAAGACCCACACCAATATTTGTAATAATTAAAGCAGAATGCTTCAGAGGTGAAGAGGAAAATAAGACCAACAGCTTGTGGAACTTTAAGTAAAATGTCTCTTGTCTCTGTGCATTTCTCTGGAAGCACTGAAAACAGGTGAAGTAGGGCTTTGTGGAACTGCGATGGTAGTAGCTTGGCAGGAATGTCTAGAATGCATCTTCCACTGGTGTGGATCTTTGGCAGGCAAACTCACACAGAAAAACTACCAAGATGGATCCACATTCTCTACATGCAATATGGTTGAAATCATGCAGAAGCCTTCACCTACAGGCAGAAAGCTTTGCTCAGATGAGAAAATAATACAAAGTTCCAGTTCGTACAGCTTACTTTCCTAATAACACAATTTTCCTGAGTCTGAATTTTAGTACCTAATGCTTATTTCTCAAGCCATCTGTGACATTCTTTTGTTTATGCCTTGATAAAAAATATAGACAAATAATAAGACCCCGGATTTGCTGAGAGAGCCATGCTATATAAAGTTAAGTGGATATTAGCAATGGTACTCCAAACTTAGGCAATTTAATTCAGATAAATAAGTTCATCTAAAAGCAAATAAAACACATACAAACAAACAAAAAACTAGGCAAATGAGAGATAGTATAGGGTCATTCTTTTCTTTTTTTGACTAGTTTTGTTTTATTATAATATCTATATAACTGATATTGGATAGAACTACCTCTATTTAAAGTTAAATTCAGCACACTTATTAATCAAAAAATACTTATTGAGGAATCATTAGGTAATGCAATCCTGATTTTTATAATTCTAAAATTATTATAATATTAATAATTGAAAATATTAAGGCAGAGGTTAGGAGAACACACTCTGGTATTAGCCTGCCTGGGTTCATTCCAGGCTCTATCACTTACTACTTGTGTACTTTGAGAAATTTATGTAACCCCTTTGATCTTCAGTTTTCTCACCTGCAAAAGTAGGTTAATGATACTATCTACCTCATAGCATTGATGGGAAGACTAGATAATTTAATTTAAAGTATTTCAACAGTGCCTGGCACACTCAATAAATGTTAGTTAATATTATTCATCTTTTTATCCCCTGTAAGGCCTCCCTAAATGATTTTCTCACAGGAAGGCTTTAAGCAGAATTTGTTGTATTGAATGGAATTTGGTTGAAAATCTTTGTTAGGAGACTAACCCTCTTATAATAGAAATTTTATAACATAAAATTTTAGATTTTTGTACAGTATGTTTTTTTTATGAATGATATCAATGTACCTTTTAATGGTGAAGAGTGGTTAATGATACATAGAATATACTTAACTCTTAAAATGTGGCTGGAACTGGAAAGATGTGCTAGAACCCAATTTTAATTTTTCTGCTATTTGTTGTTACCCTAGCAATGTACATCCCATAGGTGTTCATTAAGGGTGAAATGTTAACACTTCAATTTAATTAATATTTAGTGAGTTGACAATGGGTGATAAAGATCTGCTATGTAAATTCTTGTGTGTCTCCTCAGAGCGCTTTACTGAAAATGGCCAACTGGCCATTGGGGAAGGTGAATATTTGGTGAATTTTTGACATATCTTGGAATCTAGATTGTGAAAGTGCTGATGCTTAGCTTGAAAACATTTCCCCAGGTGGTATATGAAGAAATAAAACATGAGTCTCATCTATGACATCATTCTGCAAGACAAAGCAAAGTTCGCATAGGAATTTGCCTATTCAAAAGTCCAACACATCTTACAAAGAACAGTAATTTACTTGAGGTCTATATTCCTAATAGTAACCTCAGCTTTGTCACACAGAGTTTTAGGGACAGATTCAAGGTAATATCTTGTGTACTCTTTCCCAACTCCTGGGAAAATTCCTATGGTGCCCAAACACCAAGATGTAATTTTCTGGTACAGTAGGTCATTACTATTCTTTCCCTTGTCTGTAAAAGTACACAAAGTAAGAACTACAGCTAGCTGCCTGATTGCTCTCTAGGCTGAACCAGCCCTTCTTGTGAATCTCATGCTGCCAATCACAAATATTCCTGTGAAGAAATTGAACATGTAATAAATTCATTTCAAGTGCAATAAATTTGAACATGTATAACATTTTATATTGGTATTTCATTCTTCTACATTCATAACCATTCTTTGGGCAAGTAACTTACCTTTTTTTAGATCTCAAACTTTTGCATCTATAAAATGGGGTTTCAAACAGAGTATAGGCTTTTTGACCTGGAACATACACTAATGGTCACCTAACCCCCTCCTTTCTTTTGTTTTTTTTTTTTTTTTTAAGATTTTTAGAAATTTCATGTAATGTCTGAAACGTTTATATTAACATATTTCCATACAAATAACCCAATGAAAGTTTAGTATTAGTTGTTTTGTTTGTTTTTTTATACTGCAGGTTCTTATTAGGCATCAATTTTATACACATCAGAGTATACATGTCAATCCCAATCGCCCAATTCAGCACACCACCATCCCCACCTCACCGCAGTTTCCCCCCCTTGGTGTCCATATGTCCTGCAGAGATACTATTGAGAAGTATCGTCCCAAAATATATTCAGGGAAGGCAACGAAGAGGGTGTGAAAGCAAGGCAGAATTACAGGAAACAGATTTCAGGAGGTAGATTCGAATCGCCTTTAAAGCACATGAAAAGCGGCAAAACTCTGACAATGATGCTGTTGGCCAAAAAGGGCGTATGCGTTTTTTCTTGAATATATTCAGGAAAAACCGCATACGCCCTTTTTGGCCAACCGAGCAAGCGCTAAATGCAAATCATCACTACAAAGAAGTTTCACTTCCCATTCGTCAAAAGGCCCATCCTGAAAAACGTGTAAAAACCAGAAATGCAGGACAGGCCATGGAGAAAAAGGTGCCTTGTTACGTTGATGGGCGGGATGTAAATTGCCAACAGCCATTCTGGAGAAGTGTATGGTGTGTCCTAAAACATCTGAAAAACACAGCTAGAGAGAATAGGGCACTTCCACTCATGGGCATATAAATAGCAAAAATTAAAAATCAACAAGTCAAAAGCACCCCAAAGTTTACGGCTGCTCTTTGTAAAAGAAGGTCGATTTCGGTACACCTTAAATATCCCAGGAAAGAGAAAAATGGATAAAGAAGTTGTGGTACTTCTGTATGATGGAATATCACTCAGCCATTAAATTAATGTCATAAGGCTAGTAGCAGCATAATGAGTGGACTTAGGTATGATGTTTCTACTAGAAATAAGTCACACAGAAAATAAACTTATCATAAGATATCACTTAGAGAGGGAATGTAAAAATCGCTACACATGAACTGAATTACAAAACAGAAGAGAGTCACACATTTAGAAATCACACTATGGCTGCTTAAGGGGAAAGGTGAGGTGGGGAGATGCATAAAACAAGGGTCTGAAATTAGCACAGATACCGTTCCATTGCCAAATATGTAATAGACAAGACCTACCTGTTGCTTAATGAACTGGACTCAACACCCCCTATTCACTGCAGAAGAATATATCTGATTAGTAAGAATCTTATAATCTATGTATGGATATTTTTCTGTAAGTGAATCAAGGAGGTGTAAACCGGCGGAAACACAGCAGTGAAAACCAGCTAAACTCCATTATAAAAAGAAATTACAAAAAATAAACAAAGACAGTGAAAAAGAGAGAAACTCTTTCAAAATTCGTTCAGGGGCCGTGAATGAACCTGGATTGACCACACCTAGACCTACAGTTGGACGAGACATAAGGCTGGACACTCTTGGGGATGAGAGGATTGGTGAGGTTGGGTGAACAAATGCAGACCCTTTTAAGTAATACTGCGTGATACCCATTCCATGGGTCCCAAATCTCCAGGTTCAAGGGAATCTTCCTACAGCAAAAACATGCATGGGAAACCCAGAGGACGGTACACCGTGTGATCGGGAAAGGTTTGTAAAACGCACCTTATTTTTCATCTCCCGGAGCTTGGGCTCGCCATTCCAGCCACTGTACTGACAATCTGCCCACGTGGAGAATCAGCACCTTTAACCTCCTGTTTCATACACTTTGCAATTTGTCCAGAGGATGCAAGGTAAGGGGGAACCAATGAGAGAGTAGCTCTAGGTTTTGGGACAGCCACATGTCACTCTCATTTCCCATCAGTAAAAAGAATTAACCACAGGCTCAGTCTGCCCCTCGGAACCACAATAGGGCCTGAAACAATCCTGCCGTTTTGTGGCCAGCTCCCAAAAAAGCGAGTTATAAAAAAGAGCTCAGGGGCAGTGCAATTCACAAACCTGCAGAGTTATTATTGAGAAGAATCGTCCAAAAATATATTGACGGAAGGCAACGAAGAGGGTTTGAAATCAAGGCAGAATTGCAGGACACAGATTTCAGGAGGTAAATTTGAATCGCCTTTAAAGCACATGAAAAGCGGCAAAACTTTGACAATGATGCTGTTGGCCAAAAAGGGCGCATGTTTTTTTTCCTGAATATATTCAGGAAAAAGCACATACGCCCTATTCGGCCAACCAAGCAAGCGGGAAATGCAAATCAGCACTACAAAGAAGTCTCACTTCCCATAAGTCAAAAGGCCCATCCTGAAAAAAGTGTAAAAACCAGAAATGCAGGACAGGCCATGGAGAAAAGGGTGCCTTGTTACGTTGATGGGCGGGATGTAAATTGCCAACAGCCATTCTGGAGAAGTGTATGGTGTGTCCTAAAACATCTGAAAAACACAGCTAGAGAGAATAGGGCACTTCCACTCATGGGCATATAAATAGCGAAAACTAAAAATCAACAAGTCACAACCACCCCAAAGTTTACGGCTGCTCTGTGTAAAAGAACGACGATTTCGGTACACCTTAAATATCGCATGAAAGAGAAAAATGGATAAAGAAGTTGTGGTACTTCTGTACAATGGAATATCACTCAGTCATGAAATCAATGTCATAAGGCTAGTGGCAGCATAATGAGTGGATTTAGGTACGATGATTGTACGTGAAATAAGTCACACAGAAAAAGGAACTTATCATAAGACATCACTTAGAGAGGGAATGTAAAAATCGCTGCACATGAACTGAATTACAAAACAGAACAGAGTCATACATTTAGAAAATACAGTATGGCTGCTTAAGGGGAAAGGTGAGGTGGGGAGATGCATAAAACAATGGTCTGAAATTAGCACAGATACCGTTCTATTACCAAATATGTAATAGACAAGTCCTACGTGTTGCTTGATGGACTGGACTCAACAACCCCTATTCACTGCAGAAGAATATATCTGACTAGTAAGAATCTTATAATCTATGTATAGCTATCTCTCTGTAAGTGAATCAAGTAGGTGTAAAGCGTCGGAAACACAGCAGTGAAAACCAGCTAAACTCCATTATAAAAATAAATTACGAAAAAAAAAAAAAAACAAAGACAGTGAAAGAGAGAGAAATTCTTACAAAATTCGTTCACGGGCTGTGAATGAACCTGGATTGACTACATCTAGACCCACAGTTGCATGAGACATAAGGCTCGACACTCTTGGGGATGAGAGGATTGGTCAGGTTGGGTGAGTAAATGCAGACCCTTTAAAGTAATACTGCGTGGTACCCATTCCATGGGTCCCAAATCTCCAGGTTCAAGGGAATCTTCCTACAGTGAAAACATGCATGGGAAACCCAGAGGACGGTACACCGTGTGATCCGGAAAGGTTTCTAAAAGGCACCTCATTTTTCATCTCCTGGTGCTCGGGCTCGCCATTCCAGACACTGTACTGACAATCTGCCCACGTGGAGAATCAGCACCGTTAACCTCCTGTTTCGTACAGTTTTCAATTTGTCCGGAGGATGAAAGGGAAGAGGGGAAACAATGAGAGACTAGCTCTAGGTGTTGGGACAGGCACATGTCACTCTCATTTCCCATTAGGAAAAACAAGTAACCACAGGCTCAGCCTGCCTCCCGGAACCACAATAGGGCCTGAAACAATCCTGTCATTTTACGGCCAGCTCCCAAAAAGTGAGTTGAAAAATGGAGCTCAGGGGCACTGCAATTCCCAAACCTGCAGAGATACTATTGAGAAGTATCGTCCAAAAATATATTCAGGGAAGGCAACAATGAGGGTTTGAAAGCAAGGCAGAATTGCAGGAAACAGATTTCAGGAGGTAGATTTGAATCGCCTTTAAAGCACATGAAAAGCGGCAAAACTCTGACAATGATGCTGTTGGCCAAAAAGGGCGTATGCGTTTTTTCTTGAATATATTCAGGAAAAACCGCATACGCCCTTTATGGCCAACCGAGCAAGCGCTAAATGCAAATCATCACTACAAAGAAGTCTCACTTCCCATAAGTCAAAAGGCCCATCCTGAAAAAAGTGTAAAAACCAGAAATGCAGGACAGGCCATGGAGAAAAGGGTGCCTTGTTACGCTGATGGGCGGGATGTAAATTGCCAACAGCCATTCTGGAGAAGTGTATGGTGTGTCCTAAAACATCTGAAAAACACAGCTAGAGAGAATAGGGCACTTCCACTCACGGGCATATAAAAGCGAAAACTAAAAATCAACAAGTCACAACCACCCCAAAGTATACGGCTGCTCTGTGTAAAAGAACGTCGATTTCGGTACACCTTAAATATCGCATGAAAGAGAAAAATGGATAAAGAAGTTGTGGTACTTCTGTACAATGGAATATCACTCAGTCATGAAATCAATGTCATAAGGCTAGTGGCAGCATAATGAGTGGATTTAGGTACGATGATTGTAGGTGAAATAAGTCACACAGAAAAAGAAACTTATCATAAGACATCACTTAGAGAGGGAATGTAAAAATCGCTACACATGAACTGAATTACAAAACAGAACAGAGTCATACATTTAGAAAATACACTATGGCTGCTTAAGGGGAAAGGTTAGGTGGGGAGATGCATAAAACAATGGTCTGAAATTAGCACAGATACCGTTCTATTACCAAATATGTAATAGACAAGTCCTACGTGTTGCTTGATGGACTGGACTCAACAACCCCTATTCACTGCAGAAGAATATATCTGACTAGTAAGAATCTTATAATCTATGTACAGATATCTCTCTGTAAGGGAATCAAGTAGGTGTAAAGCGGCTGACACACAGCAGTGAAAACAAGCTAAACTCCATTATAAAAATAAATTACAAAAAAGAAAAAGACAGTGAAAGAGAGAGAAATTCTTACAAAATTCTTTCAGGGGCTGTGAATGAACCTGGATTGACCACATCTAGACCCACATTTGGACGAGACATAAGGCTGGACACTCTTGGGGATGAGAGCATTGGTGAGGTTGGGTGAGCAAATGCAGACCCTTTAAAGTAATACTGCGTGATACTAATTCAATGGGTACCAAATCTCCAGGTTCAAGGGAATCTTCCTACAGCGAAAACATGCATGGGAAACCCAGAGGACGGTACACCGTGTGATCGGGAAACATTTCTAAAACGCACCTCATTTTGTATCTCCTGGTGCTCAGTCTCGCCACTCCAGCCACTGTACTGACAATCTGACCACTTGGAGAATCAGCACATTTAACCTCCTGCTTCGTACAGTCTGCAACTTCTCTGGAGGATGAAAGGGAAGAGGTGTAACGAATGAGAGACTATCTCTAGGTTTTGGGACAGGCACATGTCCCACTAATTTCCCATCAGGAAAGAGAATTAACCACAGGCTCAGCCTGCGCCCTGGAACCAGAATAGAACCTGAAGCAATCCTGCGGTTTTGTGGCCAGCTCCCAAAAAAGTGAGTTGAAAAATGGAGCTCAGGGGCACTGCATTTCACAAACCTTCACAGTTTTAAATGATAAGTATCGTCCAAAAATATTTTGAGGTAAGGCAACGAGGAAGATTTGAAAGCAAGGCGGAATTGCAGGAAACAGATATCAGGAGGCAGAGTCGAGTCGCCTCTAAAGCACATTAAAAGCGGCAAAACTTTGACAATGATGCTGTTGACTAAAAATGGCGTATGCGTTTTTTCCTGAATATATTCAGAAAAAAACGCATACGCCCTTTTTGGCCAACCAAGCAAGTGAGAATTGCAAATGTGCACTACAAAGAAGTGTCAGTTCCCATCGGTCAAAAGGGCCATCCTAAAAAAGTGTAAAAACCAGAAATGCAGGACAGGCCATGGAGAAAAGGGAGCCTTGTTACGCTGATGGGCGGGATGTAAATTGCCAACAGCCACTCTGGGGAAGTGTATGGTGGGTCCTAAAACATCTAAAATACACAGCTAGAGAGCATAGGGCACTTCCACTCATGGGCGTATAAATTGGGAAAAATAAAAATCAACAAGACACAGGCACCTCAAAGTTTAGGGCTGCTCTGTTTACAAGAACCTCCACTTCGGTACACCATAAATATGCCAGGAAAGAGAAAAATTGATAAAGAAGTTGTGGTACTTAGGTACAATGGAATATCACTCAGCCATTAAATTAATGTCATAAGGCTAGTAGCAGCATAATGAGTGGTCTTAGGTATGATGTTTCTACGAGAAATAAGTCACACAGAAAATAAACTTATCATAAGATATCACTTAGAGAGGGAATGTAAAAATCGCTACACGTGAACTGAATTACAAAACAGAAGAGAGTCACACATTTAGTAAACACACTATGGCTGCTTAAGGGGAAAGGTGAGGTGGGGAGATGCATAAAACAAGGGTCTGAAATTAGCACAGATACCTTTCCATTGCCAAATATGTAATAGACAAGACCTACCTGTTGCTTAATGAACTGGACTCAACACCCCCTATTCACTGCAGAAGAATATATCTGATTAGTAAGAATCTTATAATCTATGTATGGATATTTTTCTGTAAGTGAATCAAGGAAGTGTAAAGCGGCAGAAACACAGCAGTGAAAACCAGCTAAACTCCATTATAAAAAGAAATTACAAAAAATAAACAAAGACAGTGAAAGAGAGAGAAATTCTTACAAAATTCTTTCAGGGGCTGTGAATGAGCCTGGATTGACCACATCTAGACCCACAATTGGATGAGACATAAGGCTGGACAATCTTGTGGATGAGAGGATTGGTGAGGTTAGATGAGCAAATGCCGACCCTTTAAAGTAATACTGCGTGATATCCATTCCATGGGTCCCAAATCTCCAGGTTCAAGGGAATCTTCGTACAGCGAAAACACGCATGGGAAACCCAGAGGATGGTACACTGTGTGATCGGGAACGGTTTCTAAAACGCATCTCAGTTTTCATCTCCTGGTTCTCGCCATTCCAGCCGCTGTACTGACAATCTGCCCACTTGGAGAATCAGCACCTTTAACCTCCTGTTTCGTACAGTTTGCAGTTTGTCCAGAGGATGAAAGGGAAGAGGGGGAACCAATGAGAGACTAGCTCTAGGTGTTGGGACAGGCACATGTCACTCTAATTTCCCATCAGGTAAAAGAATAAACCACAGGGTCAGACTGCCCCCCAGACCCACAATAGGGCCTGAAGCAATCCTGTGGTTTTGTGGCCAGATACCAAAAAAGCGAGTTGAAAAATGCAGCTCAGGGGCACTGCAATTCACAAACCTGCAGAGTTATTATTGATAAGTATACTCCAAAAATATATTGAGGGAAGGCAACGAAGAGGATTTGAAAGCAAGGCAGAATTGCAGGAAACAGATTTCAGGGGGTAGATTCGAATCGCCTTTAAAGCACATGAAAAGCCTCAAAACTTTGACAATGATGCTGTTGGCCAAAAAGCGCGTATGCGTTTTTTCCTAAATATATTCCGGAAAAAACCTATCCCCCCTCTTGCCCAACCAAGCAAGCGGGAAATGCAACTCAGCACTACAAACAAGTCTCACTTCCCATCGGTTAAAAGGGCCATCCTGAAAAATGTGTGAAAACCAGAAATGCAGGACAGGCCATGGAGAAAAGGGAGCCTTGTTACACTGTTGGGCAGGATGCACATTGTCAACAGCCACCCTGGGGAAGTGTATATTGTGTCCGAAAACTTCTAACAAACACACTTAGAGAGCATAGGGCACTTCCACTCATGGGCGTATAAATTGGCAAAACTAAAAATCAACAAGACACAGGCACCCCAAAGTTTAGGGCTGCTCTGTTTACAAGAACCTCGAGTTCGGTACACCTTAAGTATCCCAGGAAAGAGAAAAATGGATAAAGAAGTTGTGGTACTTATGTACAATGAAATATCACTCAGCCATGAAGTTAATGTCATAAGACCAGTAGCAGCATAATGAGTGGATTTAGGTACGATGCTTCTAAGTGAAATAAGTCACACAGAAAAAGAAACTTATCATAAGATATCACTTAGAGAGGGAATGTAAAAATTGCTACACATGAACTGAATTACAAAACAGAACAGAGTCACACATTTAGAAAACACACTTATAGCTGCTAAAGGAGAAAGGTGGGGTGGGGTGATGCATAAACCAGGAGGTTGCAATTCACACAGATAATGTTCCATAAACAAAATAAGTTGTTGGCAAGACCTACTGTATAGCTGATAGAACTGGACTCAGCACACTTTTGTCACTGGAAAAGAATACATAAGACTGGTAAGAATCTGTAAAATAATTTATTGATATCTCTCTTTAAGTGAGTCAAAGGGATAGATGTAGAGCAGCAAGAAACACAGTGTTGAAAGTCAGCTATACCCCATTATAAATTTAAATAACAAGAACAACAAAAAGACAGTGAGAGAGAGAGATATCCTTACAAAATTTGTTCAGGGGCTGTGATGCAACCTAGACTGACCACATCTAGACACACAGTTGGATGGGACCTAAGGCTCTACACTCGTGGGTCTGAGATGCTTGATGAGGATAGGACAGCAAGTGTAGCCCTTTTAGAGTAATACTGCCTGATCCTCATTCCATGGGTCCCATATCTCCAGGTGCAGCGGACTCTTCCTACAGCTAAAACATGCATGGCACATCCGGAGGATTGTACACCTTCTGATCGGGAAGAGTTTGGAAAAGTCACCTAATCTCCACGTCTCCTGGTATCCGGGTTCCACTCTCCAGCTCCTTTCCTTAGAGTCTCCCCACTTTGAGAAGGCAGCACACTCAACAGCCGGTTTTGCACAGCTTGGAATTTTCCGGGTGACGAAGGGGAATGGGGGGATGGAATGAGACACAAGCCCTAGATGTTTGGACAAGCATATGCCACTCTAGTTTCCTAATCTGGAAGAAGAATTTCCCTATCCTTCAGGTGCCCCAGTAACCGGAATGGGTCTGTAGAAATCCTGCCCCTTTGTGGCTGCTGCCCTAAACAGCAAGTTGAAAACTGGTACTCAGGGGCACTGCAATTCACAGACATGAAGGGTTGTAATTGACACCTCTAATGGAGTCATTTCTTCAGCCAAGTGTTCGAAAAGGACTTGTAAGCAAGGCAGAATTGCAGGAAAGGGATTTCAAGAGGTAGTTTGCACTCACCATTAAAGCACATGCAAAGCTGCTGAATATCGCCAATGATGCAGTTGGCCAAACAGACCGTATGCGTTATTCCTTAATATATTCAGGAAAAACCCTTACTCCATTTTTGGCCAACAAAACAGGCGGGCAATGCAAATCAATACTACAAAGAGCTATCACTTCGCACCAGTCAGAATGGCCAACCTCGCAAAGTGTAAAACCTGAAATGCAGGACAGGGCGTGGAGAAAAGGGAACGCTGGCAAGCTGATGGTGGGAATGTAAATTGCTAATGGCCACTCTGGAGAAGTGGATGGTGATTCCTTAAAAATCTAAAAAACAGAGCTTCAGAGCATATGGCACTTCCACTCCTGGGCCTGTATCTTGGAAAAAATATAAATTGACAGGACCCAGGCACTCCAACCTTTATGCAGCCCTGTTTACAAGAGCCTCTACTTGGAAGCTACATAAAAGTCCTTGGAAGGAAGAATGGATAAAGAAATTATGGTGCATATGTACAATGGAATATTACTCAGCCATGAAATGAATGAAATAAGGCCATTTGCAGCCACTTGGAAGGACCTAGATACATTCATACTAAGTGTCATAAATCAGACAATGATAAACATCATAGGATATTACTTATCAGTGGAAT